>NC_090223.1:38940424-39240424 GCF_024489055.1 Chanodichthys erythropterus
ATTCGAAACAAATCGCACAGATTCCTGCAGAGACAATCAAGGAGCAAGGTGGAGCATGACGGCAGGTGGCCACGACCACGCCAGCTCTGAGCAGTGATAAAGAACAAAATGGCAGGTAATGTTTCTAATTAAAGTGCGGTCCTACAAAAAGGAAATCAGCGGTTTTAATGAACACAGTCTTATAGCAGCTAACATATGCAGATTAGAGAGGTGGAGTCAGAACTGGGGCTGTCGAATTTCTGCTAATTACTTCAAAGGAGACCTCAAGGACGGCTTGAGCAAATGCCCATTATTGTGGGGAAAAATGCAGGAGAGTTGAACAAAGGTTATGCATATGAGTATAGCGACTCTAGATAATGACAGCATTACCCACTACTCTTCTATATGTTTTATAAATTTGGTATTTACATAAATACTCACAAAATGTATCAAAGCATTTTTTTACAACAGTTTGAGTGTTTACGATCAGTAATGTGGTCCAAACAAATGTTGCCTCCTCAATGTGTGGAAAAGCTACGTACTGATGCTCTTTCCCACAGTAGCCATGATTAATTAAACAAAAACACATAGAAATGGAGGAAATATTTAGACCAATGGTTCTCAACTGGTTTTGCTTTACAATCTATAGTAACACTTCAGTATGGGGAACACATATTCACTATTAACTACATCTTTTGCCTCAATGAACTCCTAATTTACTGCTTATTAATAATTAGTAAGGTAGTTGTTGTAGCATTTCAGTTTAGGTATGGGGTTGGATATATGGATGTAGAATATGGTAAAACAGAATAAGGCCTTAATATGTGCTTTAAAAGGACTAATAAACAGCCAATATGCAAGATAATAAGCAACTAGTTAAAAGTGGGAATTGTTCCCTATAAGTATTACCCAATCTACAGTGGCAATCCATTATTTAAAATGATTTTAGATTAATCAGACAAATTAGTATAGCATTTAATTAGTTGTCGACCATAACATCAAAAATATATCAGCTTATTGGTATTGTACAAAATTTTACTGACTACATCCCTATAAGTAATATTGCGGTGGCCTGAATAGGCCCAACAATATTCTGATCTATTACCATTTTATTATTATTATTATCATCATGAGTTACATAACTTAAGCACATATTAATGCCTTATTCCCTATTCTACATTCTTAATCCTACTCAATACCTAAACTTAACTACCTTACTAACTACACTCTAAAAAATGCTGGGTTAAAAACAACCCAAGTTGGGTTGAAAATGGACAAACCCAGCGATTGGGTTGTTTTAACCCAATTGTTGGGTTAAATGTTTGCCCAACCTGCTGGGTAGTTTTATTTAACCCAACTATTGTTTGAAAATGACTATATGGCTGACTTAAAATGAATCTAAAATGAAATTAAAATGTTCATTTATTAAACATATTAATAAATGTTAATTTTCAAGATATTTTGGGTTCATTTTAAATAGCAATATTGTAATTTTGAGTTAAGTAAAACTACCCAGCAGGTTGGACAAACATTTAACCCAGCTGCTGGGTTAAAACAACCCAATCGCTGGGTTTGTCCATTTTCAACCCAACTTGGGTTGTTTTTAACCCAGCATTTTTTAGAGTGTAGTAATGAGCAGTAAATTAGGAGTTTATTGAGGGAAAAGTCATAGTTAATAGTTTATATGTGTCCCCTATACTAAAGTGATACCAAACATAAATATTGTTTTTATTTTGCGATATGGCAAAAGATATGGGCAGTGTTATTTTAGTATTATTTATATAGCATACTATTACAGTATTTGTCAATATTTTAAATTAGGTTTTTCTAAGTCTTTCATCTAATATTTATATTTTACAGCTTGAAATGAAAATGATTTTTAATAGTTTTAGTTAAGAATAAAAATGTATATGGGTTGCATCGACATCTTCCTAATACTACCAACGAACATCAAGTGACATGAAGTTCTTCCATAATGCTGCAGTGACTGACATCAACACTAAAAAGGAAGCATCTTCGACTGCTAGAGCTGGTCAGATGACAACCGGTAGTTGCTAAGCAGATTTATTTTTCCCAAAGCATAGATGAGACAGGGCAGCATATAATTAAAGTGACAGCTAATACAAACACGCGCATCATGCAGAGAGAAACATGAATTAGTCTTCAGGGGCAAAATAAATGTGCCACCTTTAGAGTTTAGTACACTGTAAACAGTGGGGGCTTTGCCCACTAATAAGTGCACTCCAAGGGCTCTCTCATTTTCATGAAGAGGGCATCCACAGACAAACTATGCTCATTCAAATGGCAAATTAATTTAATTACAGCAACATGCAAAAGCGCAAATAAAGGGAGGAGCAGGAGGGAGGGAGAGCAAACAGACCGTAGTGGTAACAGATGCCCCGCTGTCTCATTACATGGGATACGGGAGAGAAGGAATCTGGGAAACAGAGTTCTGTGAGCTGTGAGGCAGAGGACATAAGGTGCAAGCAAAGCAAGGCAACATCTGTTTCTGTAAAGGTGAGAAAAACGGGGTGCCATTTTAAGAGCGATAAGAACGCATCTCCATTTTGAGACGGATGAGGAAGGACAGAAATACAGTCATGCAACACGTTAAAATGATAACGATGATGTAAGAGAAGACATTCTTTAAAAATCATTTGTGGTAGTTACAAATATAAGATATTTGATAGAAACTCCTGGGTGCTTGTTTAAGATCAACTCCATGACATATATGACCCATGAATGAACAAGAAGGATTCGAGTCCATCTTGTCAAGTCCAAGTCCTTAACCAATTGAGTTTGAGTGGGAGACATTTATTAATGCCTTATCTTAATTTTACGTCCAAAATGAGTCTGTCAATTGCAGATCACATCCAAGTACCTAACTCTAGTTTTAATAACTACATTTCAAGAAAATAAAAAAACTTCATAAGTGTGAAACTAACAGGTGCTTCAGGTGGGATTATTCTCTACTGTAGTCTAAGTCGAAGCTTCTGGTAAATCCATTTTGTAAAAGCCTCCAATTCATGTGAAGTTAAAAAAGCATCAGATTTAAAGGTTTAGTTCACCCAAAAATGAAAATTCAGTCATTAATTACTCAACCTCATGTCGTTCTGCGCCCAGTAAGAACTTCGTTCATCTTCAGAACACAAATTAAGATATTTTTGATGAGATCCGATGGCTCAGTTGATGCCTGTATTGCAATGCCACCGAACTTCTCAAGATCCAGAAAGGTACTCAAAACATATTTAAAACAGTAATTTAAAAAAACTTCAACAATATCTAGTGATGGGCGATTTCAAAACACAGCTTCATGAAGCTTTACGAATCATTTGATTCAAATCAGTTGTTCGTAGCCCTAATGTAACGTGATTTCAGCAGTTTTGGCAGTTTGATATGCAATCTGACTAACTGATTCGAAACAAAAGATTCATAAAGATTCAAAGCAGTGTTTTGAAAACGGTCATCACTAGATATTGTTGAAAAGTCATTATTTTGTTGCACAAAAACCTTTATAATATTAAAGGTAGAACCATTGTACTCACATGAACGGTTTTAAATATGTTTTGAGTACCTTTATGATATCTTCAGTGGCATTGCTGGCAATAGAGGCCTCACTGAGCCATCAGATTTTATCAAAATTATCTTCATTTGTGTTGCGAAGAAGAACAAAGGTCTTACGGGTGTAAAACGACATGAGGGTGAATCATTTTATTTATTTATTTTATTTTTTTGGGTGAACTAACCCTTCAAGCTCATCTCCATGCTGAAGAGTAGAATGGATGGGGACTAAATGTTACACAAAATTAGAAATAAAAAATTCAAGAGATTTTTTTTTTTAAATTGTGAAAAATGTGCTCTGTTAGAGAGCCATATTATCAGTGATCCAGAATAAAATTTAGTAAAAGCCAAATTAATGTCTCTAGCAAATGTCAAATGAATGTCAAAATTATATGGCTTTAATAAAAGCAGTTGATTTAATTTAATTTAGCACCTAGATGCAAAATAGTATCATGGAGTGGAGTGGAAAACAGGACTCATTACTGATCAACAAATCTGTCCCAGGACCACATAATGTGAGTAATTACAAAATCTAGACACATTTACAAGTCAATTAATCATTAATTAAAAGAGTCAAAATTATTTACCATTTAAATCTTTATTTCTTTAAAATAACAGGATATCAAAGTTATTTGTGTTACTCTGAATACCAATACAAAAATTGAATCACTATGAATATACAGCACAGTACAAAACAAAGATATTTTCCCAATGATGAGCATTAATAAAAGGGTTTAAAGACAAGAACGCTGCAGGCAGCTTTAAGGCACACGGACATCTTGGCACTTAAAGTTTCCTCTCCTGTAGGCCCTTACCTCTAGACTAAGACAAAACAAGACACCTAAACTGACAAAAGATTTCCACATATTCAGCATGACTGGAAGAGAACGAGACGTTCTGGAAGGTTTAAGATAAACGGCACTGAATACTGCATGATAAAAACAGTGTACCAGATGTACAGTATACAGAATTAAACGATTCATTAAAATTAATTAAAACGCACTGCTATTCTCTGTCCAGTTCGGGTCACATTCTGCAATAAATAAGATCGTCTGTATAAAGTATGAAACGATCTCATTTAATCCACATAAATACTATTCAGTTTGGATAATCTTTCCAACACAAATCCCACACCTGTTACTCATCACTGTTTTTATATGGTGCTAGGGGTCCAATGAGTCAGATTTCCTGTAATTATTTGCACAGATGTGATGAAACCAATAGCAGAACCAATGGCACACCAGGTTCTCCACAATGCTGTAGGCAACTAGTATTTGTTTAGTATTTATAGACATCTGATATCCTGTAGTGTTATAATGTGAAATGGAAAATTTTAAGGTGCTGCCACATCAGCTCTGGGTTCAAAAGATGACTTGTCTTGTATCGGTCTTGCTCAAAATTAAGCATAAATATTAAGATAGCATTCGACGAATCACATAAAAAGGAGCGTTCTGAGCATTCTGTAAAATAACCATGGCGATTGAAGGAAGAGTGATGCTGCATGTGAAGAGCTTTTTGCACAGCTTGACCAATCAGAAACTGCCTCGTAATCAACCTCTGCACGCACAGACACAGACCTGAAGCATTAACAGAGTGAGTCAAACGCATGCAGTATATAGAGAAGCTCTTTAACAGCTGTATTTTTGCCTTCTTCGGCCCTCCAGTGCCCGTGCAGATGGCTCGAGGGTTTAAGAGCACCGTGGAGTTTCTCTGTAAAGTCATTATGTGCTTCTCTTGATGGACCTCTTCACCTCAGTCCACGGCTGATTGAAGGGGGCGGAAAGGAGTGTAAGGTAAATGGAGGGTTGGGGATTGGAGAGGAGTGAGGAACAGGGGCGGAGGGGTTGTTCATTTGAGGGTGCTAGATTTCGTGGGAGGCTGGATGATGCACGCCGTTGGCCTGAGTGTTATTCTCGTTGAGCCGACGGACGCGGTACATCTCGTAGTGGATGCTGCTGGTGATGTCTTTAATGTTCTGCATGTGGCTTCTGCAGGACATGAGCCAATCACAGAGTTAGAATGATGAAACAAGCCCAACATAATGGGTAATATACAATGGGCATGCAGATATCAGTCACGTCAACACTTTCACTCAAAATGACTGTTCTGACATTATTTAATGACCCTCTAAAAGGTCCAAACCCATATGACCTATTTCCATTTGTTGAACACAATATAAGATATTCTGAAAAATGTCCCTACAACAAAAGCCAATTCAGGTTCAAAACAAAATTTGGACTCTGTTGACTTTTAGTGTATGGATATGGATTATTTTACAAAATATCTTATTTTTTGTTCCACAGAAGAAAGTCATACAGGTTTAGGACGACATGAGGGTGAGTACCTAATGACAGAAATTTAATTTTTGGGTGAACTAACCCTTTAATATCTGCTACAGGGATGTGCAACGATTCGTTTGCAAAATAAAAGTCTGTGTTTACGTAATATATGTGTGTGTTCTGTTTGTTAAGGTTAATTTATATATAAAATATTTATATTTACATGTACTATAAAATATATATAAATATATATATGTATTTAAACATGCATATATTTCCTAAATTTATACATGTATGTGTGTGTATTTATATATACATAACTATTATAAACAGAACACACACATATATCACGTAAACACAGACTTTTATTTTGCTAATGATTAATCGCGATTAATCGTTGCACATCCCTATCATACTGGAAAAAATGCTTTTCTTACTTGATGTTTTCATCTCGTTTCCAGTCCAAATATGTAAAAATTCTTAAATCAAGAAGCATTTTCTAGACAAGAAAAAAATTATTGTCTTGTTTTCAGAAAAAAATAAGTCAAAATCAAGTGTCCCCCCTTAAAACAAGCAAAATAATCTGCCAATGGGGTAAGCAAAATTATCTTGTTTTTTGGTTTGAAACAAGATTATTTTGCTTATTTTAGGGAAGAACTCACTTAATTTTGACATTTTTTTCTGAAAACAGGACAATAATTTTTTACTTGTCTAGAAAATGCTTGTTGATTTAAGAATTGTTAGATAATTGGAATAGAAACAAGACAAAACATCTAAGTAAGAAAAGCATTTTTATTGACTATAAGTAACTTTACAAGTAGATGTTGAGTTATTCTACTAACCCGAATCCTAACACCTAAACCTAACAGTTTACTAATAATCTAATGACTGGTAGTTTACATGTAGTTGCAAAGTTACTTATAGTTAGTACAATGTCTAAAGTAACCATAACTTTTTTCATTGTACTAAAATGTGTAAGAAACAGTTATGAATGTGTAGATGCTTAAATGGCCTTTTATTTAATTAATATTTTATTATCTGCAAGTACAGTTTTTAAAAAACAAACTTTTAAGATTTGAAGTACACTACAAGGGCACATTCAACACAATTAAGCACTCGTCTACAAGGGTATACTGTAATGCTGTTTGTTTAACCACAGGCATAGACTTAATGCACTGACCTTATGAGGAGGTCCCGCAGGTAGGCAAACTCACAGTGGGCAATATTCTCAACTTCAGACACCAAAAGGCAACAGGACACAGAGTTAAAAACAGAAGGAAAAGATCACTGATTACATCAATTGGAAATTTCTTCATCTCTAGCCATTTGGAGCAACATATATAAATTAAAGACCACTTGTTCACTAGGTAAAGCTGCTGCAGGTGTACTCAGGGGGAGGTGGACAGAAATAAGAAAACCACCCCAGTCTCTAGTAATTTCATTTAAACCGAAGAGTTCCTGAAAGATTACCATGAGAGCTTGACAAATGCCTGAAGTGAAAAAATGTTTATGAATTATAGATTATGTCAAACTCCATGAATGAGACAGAGAATACCACCATGGAGCAGACATCCAGTGTAGGAAATGAAAGGTTTTCAAAGAGACTTTAATAAGAGGAGTCAAGCTCTTCAAAAAGATTAAGCATAATTACAGAGTCATTTGACTCTCAAAACAGCTCACCAAAAATGAAAGAGTTTTACTGTGTGAGCAGCTAAGCACATCAACCGCCCAGATACATGTAGTTACTATTGAAACAAGGTTTTATATTGCTCTACAATGGACCCTTTTCACATTTCAGGGGTTCTCAGATGCGGAAGTCATCAAACTTCTATAGCAGTGAATGGGAGACGACAGCAAATATAGTTTTTATATTTGCATTTGCTCTAAAAGTTTCCACAAGCTTCCAAAAGAGGGGAAAAATATCAAGAGATTGATTACTGCAGTCAGAAGAGAGAAAGGTGAATTAGAACCTGTCGCAGTTGTTTTTGTCCTATAAGGTAACACACAGTATAGCATTATAAATATGTTTTTTTTTTTAAATGAAAATATAAAAAAAAAATACTAAATTTGTGATAAACAAGCTTGTGACAGCTGCTGTGCTGTCATGTTTATTATCATAAACAATAATTAAAGGTGCAGTAGGTGATCTGGGAAATGCTAACTTTAGCCTGCTAGCATTGAAAATATACGATCCCACCCTCCCTGCAAAACACCGTCCAAAGCCACGCCTCCGCCAAAATACATGAATACACACTCAGCTGCTCTCGGCAAAGCGTCACAAGAGACGGCGTTAAACTACCTCATGTTTCAAAGCACATAACATTACAATAATAATGAACGTAAACAAGACGCAGATTCATTTCGGTGTTGATACTGTTGACATGGAAACGCATAATTCCGAGTCTGATTGAACAGCTCCGTTAGAACGTCACAGGTTTGCCATCTCTTTATTAGGGTAGTTATGGCGTGAACGCAGCATAAGCTCGTTGATCTGATTTGGCAGGAGCTGTAAAAGGTGGCTGCTGTTTGTTTGTGGTGCTCCGTGACTGACGTCTGTCTCTATAAACTCTGCATAGCTTGAAACGCGCTGATGACGTATGATGTCTGCACGAATAGGGTGCGTGATGGTATGTAAAACATATGCTGACAGGCAGGAAGGACATTGTATTATTTCATTCGGACGGAATATAATGACTGGATTTATATTTTATGGTCCTACGCCTTTGTTACATTCCACTTATGTTTTGTATTTTGTTTTCATTTTTTCCCTCCCTCTCTTTTGTTACCTCTCTGTCGAGTCACTTAGGTTGATGTTATTGGACAGAAAACTAGCAATCATCCTGGTGATGTCTCACGTCATGACCTGCGTTCTGCCAATCTGCGGGTGGCAGAACGTTTAAAGGGCTTTGGCGGCGTTCCACTTGCAGTGAGCGTTTGGGCTACGGACCTCACTCAACTTTGTCGAGCCAGAGCCAGCCAGCCAGCCAACGTGTCTTTGAACTGTTCATTTAGTCTGTGGTTTATTGAGACGCCATTTCTGTGAGTTGTTTGATGCACTCGTGTAACAGTTAACCTGATGGAGTTAGAGCGTGAAACAAGTTTCACATGTTCATTTTATGTGCGCATTCGTATGCTGTTGTGAAGTCGTTATCGGTTAACCACTTAATTCGGTCTTGATTAGCAAATAATGATCACTTTGTTATGTACAGCCCTACTCTCAACCTCACTGACAATTGTTAATCCCGTATGGCACGTGACGGCTCGAACTGGTAATTTATGTTAGTTAGTGTGTGGGTGTTCGCCTCCATTGTACACTGTGTGCAGAATTATTAGGCAAGTTGATTTTCTGATCATATTTTTTTTCCAAGCACATTTTACCAATTCCAATCCACATCAATCTTAATAACTACTATTAATATTGTTTTTAATCATTTATAAGTGATATATAATTGTTCATGAAGGCTGGAAATGAAGAATGCCCTATATTCAGGTGTGCAGAATAATTAGGCAGGTTTTCTTTTACAGATAAAATGAGCCAAAAAAGAGATTTAACTCAGACATAAAAGTCAAAGATTATTAAATACTCATGAGAAGGACACAATACTAATGTAATACTAGAAATTGCAAAGTTAAAGCATGACCATTGGACAGTGAAATGCTCATTGGGTCAGCGGGGTCATACAAAAACAGCTGGAGAAGAAAAGACACGTTAACTGCAAAAGAATTAAGAATTAAGGTGAAGAATTAAGTGTGAAACCATCAGGAACCCTTTAGTCTCCAGCGCCACCATTTCCCAGTACTGAAACCTACCTGGAGTCTTCAGAAGTGTGAGGTGTCAGGATCTCAGAGACTTAGGTTAGGTGAAGAATCCTAAAAAGCGACCTGCTCTTAATAAGAATCACAAGCTGAAGTGTTATAAAGTACATGAAGACTGGGTTTTTATAGGCCTTATAGACAGACAGCTTGAGAGTGACTCCTGAAGGACCAGCACCACATCCTCTTGTACCACTGTTTGAAGAATTTATCTTCCAGAATCTGGCAGTAAGGTGTGGGAGTTCACTTTTAGTCCATCTCTTATCCTGAAATGTCCATCTTGCAGAGATGGACTAAATGATCTTCCAAAACTTACTGCCAGATTCTGGAAGATAAATTCTTCAAACAGTGGTACAAGAGGATGTGGTGCTGGTCCTTCAGGAGTCACTCTCAAGCTGTCTGTCTATAAGGCCTATAAAAACCCAGTCTTCATGTACTTTATAACACTTCAGCTTGTGATTCTTATTAAGAGCAGGTCATTTTTTAGGATTCTTCACCTAACCTAAGTCTCTGAGATCCTGACACCTCACACTTCTGAAGACTCCAGGTAGGTTTCAGTACTGGGAAATGGTGGCGCTGGAGACTAAAGGGTTCCTGATAATGATTAATTCTTCACCTTAATTCTTAATTCTTTTGCAGTTAACGTGTCTTTTCTTCTCCAGCTGTTTTTGTATGACCCCGCTGACCCAATGAGCATTTCACTGTCCAATGGTCATGCTTTAACTTTGCAATTTCTAGTATTACATTAGTATTGCGTCCTTCTCATGAGTATTTAATAATCTTTGACTTTTATGTCTGAGTTAAATCTCTTTTTTGGCTCATTTTATCTGTAAAAGAAAACCTGCCTAATTATTCTGCACACCTGAATATAGGGCATTCTTCATTTCCAGCCTTCATGAACAATTAAATATAACTTATAAATGATTAAAAACAATATTAATAGTAGTTATTAAGATTGATATGGATTGGAATTGGTAAAATGTGCTTGGAAAAAAAATGTGATCAGAAAATCAACTTGCCTAATAATTCTGCACACAGTGTATTTTGTTTATGTAGTAGAGTTTAGTTAAGGCGTCGCATACGTCAAAGTTTTCGGTTTTGCTTCTACATTTTATTTTTGGTAGTTAGTTTAAGGGCGTGGGCGCTAGTTAATGGGTTTTGTTATGATTATTTCTTTTGTTTGGCGACATCCCCATTTTTTCTTACTTTTACTGAGTTCATGTTTTTCTTGTATTGTCTAAATTCTCCCGTGTCAATAAACATTGATTATTTCTGCATCCCTTGCTGTCTGGTTTGTTCTCCCTCACACTGCAACAGCTGCATCTCACCTAAATGTTGCGTTCATTCCAGTTAACATCTTTAAGCACGTAACAGCCTTCCACGGATGATATATTTATAAATATATATATACTGTTTAACACAGTGATTGCTATCAGGATATGAGGAGAATTTCAACGAGTATAACAAAAAATGTTTCTGTAGAAAATCACCAATTGCACCTTTAAGACTGTTTAATATGTAATGTAATACAATATAATATAACATTATATTTATAATGTTAAAATAGATTTATATTCTACATAAAATCTATTCTTTTGATCTTTCCATTCATCAAAGAATACTTAAGTCATATTTAATAAATATTAGCTGCAGGCACTGCAGATAAAGGCATTTTAACTGTCCAGCAGCTTGCTGACTCACAGTCAAGATGACGCACTGGTGTTCTGAGAGGGTCCTCATTTACAGAGGATAAGGCTTTCTGATGTTTGACTCATATCCGTGTGTCTGTGGTTAATGAGCTCCCTTGATGTGCTTTTGGAACATTGCTGTCTGCATAGACATCTGCTAATCACTTTCTCTATCTCTTCTCTAAAACGGTTGAGAGATCAAAGAGTTACAATACCTTCAATAGTTCCCCATTTTGTTTTCCTTCCTAAGAGTCTTCTCCCATTGACCTGGTACTCCTGGTCACTTCCAACTACTGCAAAAGGAATCATCTCCTAATGGTAAAAGGAAGGAAACGGATAATATCACCATGTTTTTAATGAACTATAGATGTTTTTCTAAGTATAGTGCAAACTCACTCTTATTTTCTCATTGATTGTTCGGTCCTCCGCATCCTCGTCGAACTCTTTCTGTGGATAGACGTCAATCCCATTGGCTCTAAGCTCTTCCCTGATCTACACAAAATTAAAAAGTTTAAAAAAAAAAAATTAAAATTAATTTTTAAAATTAAAAAGTTATTTTCAAAATGGATAAAGAAAAACCATGTAGCCTTTAGAAACACTGCTAATATCCAAAAATCTTTTAAATATGCCAATACTCTGCAAGACAGGAAGTGACACTAATTCTTTTCGAAAGAAACTGTTTTGGAATCTGTCAGGAGATTTTTCCAAAACAGAGAAAGATCTATGTCTGTGTTCCAAACAGCATGTGTTCTTCCTGCAAGAGGCACGCCAGCACAAGCACCAGAGCCGTTGAGGTTGGCGAGCGCGCTTCCTTACTGCTATGTGAAACGCCACTAACAACCCCAGAACAGATGTTGCTTACCTACACTTCATCATACTATGTGTCATCTCAGCTTCATACCACTGCTCTAAAAATGCATTAACTAGTCCACTGTGGCTTTGTTTTTGTTTTTTTGAATAATCAAAATTTTGAGACAGTCCTTGTTTTCTCGCCATTCATATTAAGTAAGCCACCATCACATCATAAATAAAACTGCATTAGTGCTTTCACAGGGAAGCAGTGTTTCTGTAGAAGCTTTAGAGACACCATCTGTGATTTTGGAAATCTCTTAGGGAAGAAAAAGATTCAGTTTGCCAAATACAGCTAGAATAACAACATGACAGCCTGTACCAGACATCAATGCATCGGTTTGTGGCATTCACATTATTCAACATTGTATTTTGTCTGTTATATTAAATCACTGAATCTGAATCTCTGCATAGTTAGCCATTAATTCACACAACAAGCCGGACATAGAAAAAATAAATAAGCACGTTCACACTAAAGAAAATGAATGATCGGTAACACTTTATTTCAAGGTGACGTAGTTACACGATACTACATGTATTTACTATAGCAATAACAGTAAATTATGCATAATTACAAGTAACTAAACCAAACCATGTGAGTGTATACCCTTATTGTTACTGTTTTAGTGTTTTAAACATACATATATACATATACATATATACATATACATATATACATATATACATATACATACATATATATATATACATACATATACATATACATATATACACACACACACCCGTTCAAAACTTTGGGATCGGTAAGATTTTTAATGTTTTTAAAAGACGTTTCGTCTGCTCACCAAGGCTACATTTATTTAATTAAAAATACAGTAAAATATATTTTAAAATGTAATTTATTCTTGTAATGTCAAAGCTGAATTTTCAGCATCATTACTCCAATCTTCAGTGTCACATGATCCTTGACGAAACTTCTTTTAAAAACATTAAAATCTTACAGATTTTTTTTTTTTTTTTTTTACTATGATATTAGGACAGGGCCATCCTGAGATTTTTAACTCTGAAAAGATTTTAGCAAACACTGGGTTTCCACTTTATGTATGAATGTAATTTGTTGTGTTTTTTAATAAATCTGGACAAAAAGTCATGCCATTCTAACAAAGTCATGTCGTTTCAACAAAGACCAGCATCACAGCATGGCAGTAAGTCAAATAACTGCTTATTATTCAATGGAAAAATAAGTTTAGTGTCACATAAGCTTACACTCTGTAAACAAGAGAGCAATAACATTAAACATTTATTTGTAGCTCAAACTTTAGCTCACCTTTTTTTTGAAGAAATCCCTCTCCTCTAGAGTCAGGGTGTCAGCCTTAGCGATGACAGGAACGATATTCACCACCTTGCTAAGACGTCTCATAAACTCCACATCCAAAGGCCTAAGACTGAGGAAATGACATAGGAGAAATAGATGTGACTGATTGCATTTCTTAAAAAGGACTATAGCGAAACCTACACTGCTGTTAACAGGACTACACATTAACCACCAGAGGGCGAAAAATACCCAAAATACATGCTCTAAGGATGCTTGGAGATGAAAAGATTATTCATACAGAGGTGTACGGAGACCTCTGAATGTGAAAGGGAAAAAGTGAAAATTAAAAGGCATAAAGATGTAGTTTCTTAGAACTTAACAAATCTGCCAGCATTACTGCAGCCTCTACAGCCGACTGTTCGACTCTAATTAGCCAAGTTGTTCAAAGCCAGAATGCAGCTGCTGGGAGGTGACATCTGCAGTGCTGGACAGACATGAAACAGTCAGTCAATCACGGTGGCCCACAGAAAGGCCTGCAGCACACGCTCTGGGGGCATCAGGACACAACAAATCCATGAGTGTGTGGTTGGCATGTGTGTTCAGAGTCCTTAGCTCTTTTTCAAATTAAGTTGAATGGATGGATGATGGAGATATATATATATATATATATATATTTGATATTTTTCAAGGGAATTTCGGTAATGGTTGACATTATTATAATTTATTGAATTCATATTTAAGTTATATACAAGTACAAGTTATATAAATAGTCCAGATATGTCTTAATATTTACTCTGCACTATCAGATGGTGGTCAGACAGAAAGCATCCCTCCTAATGTGGGTCCGGGCATCTGTCAGGATAACTGTGCATGTGTATAAACATTTTACACGTGCATTCAATATACAAATTTTATTTTGAAGGTCACTACAAATAGTATATGAGGAAGAATTTAGAATGTCTGGAGAGACTCCAACAACAGCTATAAAAACACAAGCATACACAATGATTCTCCATCAAAACAACAGAACAGACCACCCACTTAATTTGGCACAAAGATGTTATTAGATGTAAAAAAGGAAATCTGCTAATGGTAAACAGTAACTACGAATCCCTGATGTAAACAGTAGCTGCTCAGGAGGGCAAAAAATATTTCATTCTATAAAATGTTTTAATATCCCAAAGCAGCATATACTGAAATTAAGTTTAAAAATGCTGTTTGGATTGCTAAATATTTCTGTAAGAGTCACATTGTTAAAAACCTGCCCTTCCAGCCAGAGGTCAGGCAGTAATGTGTTATACAAGGCCTTGTTAAAATAAGAAGTGTGGTGACTCTACTCAACACCATTTTACAAGCAGGTCAGCTTTTAAAGCTAAAATTATTAAACTTAAAAATGCTCACACTTAAAAAAAAGTTATGGTTTGTAAGATTTATTTTATTTTTTAAATAAGTCTCGTATACTTACCAAGACTGCATTTATTTGATCAAAAATAAAGTAAAAACAGTGATGTTGTGAAATATTAAAATGATTTAAAATAACCGTTTTCTATTTTAAAATATTATTTTAAAATGTAACTTATTCCAGTGATTGCAATCTGAATTTTCAGCATCATTAATCCAGGCTTCAGTGTCACATTATCCTTCATAAGTCATTCTAATAGAGTGATGCAGGTATGACGTCAGATCCCAGACGACTAATTGGCCAATGGTTCCTTCGAAATTTTCCTATGGGATTTTATAATGGGGTTTTTCAATTTATGAGTAAAATAAAGCCTGCAGTAAACAACTTGACGATACTTTGATGTTTTGTTCTACAAAGTAAACTACACACACAAATTTTATAGCATTTGTTTCTAATAAGTAATTACATGAGGCAGTTTTGGTGTTGGTTGTCAAAGTATCATCAAGTTATGTTTACCACAGGTTTTATTTTACTCATAAATTGAAAAATCCCATTATAAATAACCATAGGAAAATCTCAAAGGAACCACTGGTGAATTAGTCTTCCAGTCCAGGTTCTGACGTCGTCCCTGCACCACTCTACATGCTAATTTGGTGCTCAAGAAACATTTACGATTAATATCAATGTTGAAAACAGTTGTCACCATTGAACATTACTTCATTCTGCAGGAGGAACAATATCGCCCTCTGGAGGCCCTGACATTCTCAACCATCCTTTTCCACAATTTTCCCCCTTACTGAACATAAAAATCATTAGGCTGGCCACAATTTAATAAATGGGCACAGCTGATATTAGTTACTAGACATGAGGTAAATACTGCAAAAGGCTTTTAGGGTGATCCTTACACACGGTATTCAAAGCACACAACCTGACATGCAAACACATATCCAGTGCATATTAAATGGATGTTTAGGTAAATAAGGATCTGTTTCAAGTCACTTCTAAAAGTAAACGGATGTATGTTTACTAACCAGTGTCCTGTAGGTGGTATGAAGTATATGCAGCAGTGCACTCGTGAGTCTGGGATCCTCTTCTTCCTGTCAATATTGATCTCTTCCTGCAAGTACTGCTCATACTGGTCATTGATGAATTTCATTATGGGCTGCCAACTGTTGAAAAGAGAGAGAGAAATGCAATGACACTTTTCCTTCAAGTGTCTCCAAGTGTCGCTTTTCTACTGTGTGGTACTACTTGGCTCGGCTCGTTTTACTTTCAGGTTTGGTTTTCCACTGCAGTTTAGTATCGCTTCAAAATAGGTGGGATTATATAGACTGATCATTATAGTTGCGCCGCCTCTACTGCCGTAGATCTGCTACCAACGAGTTTGCACTTCATCTACTGGCCACGATACAGCCATTTCCTACTTTTTTCAAGTTGCATGCAACAGTCGTTTAAAGCAAGTCGTTTTGCGAGCAAATAATACTGCGGTGGCTGTTACTGAATATTTAAATCTAGTGGGTTTGGTGTCTCGTGTTTCAAATCCAATGGCGCTGGTAACGACGATTCTCTCTGACCATTTACGCCACATTTAGTATCAGTACAAAGTGTACAGTTCTGTACCGAGCCGTCCATTGCAGTGGAAAAGAGCCAAAAAGTAAGCTGTATCAAGCCGTACCGAACCATACCATGCAGTGGAAAAGCGCCATGGGAGCATTTGTTTCGGAACCTGATGTTTTCTCTCCCTTTGTTTTGGCATATATGAACATGGCAATCACACCAAAACAGTCGCTCTGAGATCTCGGCCCAATTGAAAATGAACTCTGGGGTGGTTCGATTGAGATGAGAAGCAATCTGACATAACAGACTACTGAACTAAGCGGTATCATAATAGATAATGGGAAATGTGTAATATAAAAAGAAGCAATGTTTGATTCTGTGAGTGAGCACATTCCTTATCGCAGTTGAAAACCAAAGAGCGCTTCTTTATCTTCATTACAATTAAATATATATAATTTATCAGTTAGAGCGAGAATGACTGCAACACTTGTATAAGTGTTTGTGTGTCACTACAGCTACAGATAAAGCCACAATAAGCCCTCGCAGCAAACGTGTCAATCTTGATGAAACTTGCAAATGAAATGTCACCCTGTAAAAGCGAACCAAACCAAGAAATTGTAACAAATTAAGTCCCTGTTTTGGAGCAAAGTAAACAATATACAGTTCAAAAAAAAAAAAAAAAAAAAAAAAGAAAAAAAAGCTCTACACTACACTATCTCTTAGTATTTTCCAAATGGATGTTCATAGAAGCTGAAGTGTTGATCAGCATCACTTTGATGGTTGGAGATGTTGGCATGTGGTTTTATTTTTGGGAGTTTGAATGCTGTTCTCCATCCAAGCATGGCTCCATAGATGGAGCATGCCCAGAACAAAACTATACCGCCAACACTAGACTGTCATTTATAATTCACAGAAGAGATCCTGACCGAACTGAGTGCATTTTAAAGCATATTAAAACTGGAGGTCAAAAAACAAACAAACAAACGGTCTTTACCAATTCTCGTTATTGATCTGGTCGCCAAACCCTGGTGTGTCTATGACTGTCAGCTTCATTCGAACTCCTTTCTCCTCAATATCTGAAATTAAATATTTTATTGCATTCACTGGCAGACAACATGCTTTGAAATCAAGATCATAATGGGTGAATGGCCATGCATAAATGGATGAATGACACACAAATGGACAATCATAGAAAATTGAAAATACAGCTGTGCAGCCTTACCATGACTGATGGATTTGATCTCGATGGTTTTAGGGATCTTTTCCTCAGCCGTGCCCAGGAAAGACTTACGGCTCACTTTAGACTTGAAGAGCGTGTTCATCAGTGTGGACTTCCCTAAACCACTCTGACCTGTATACATGTAGAACAATCCACATTACCAACACATTGACTAAAGGCTGCAATTAACTACAATAATTTTGCCCAGATTCATTTGCAGTCTGGACAAGACAATGCTAGTTGCCAAAAGTCAGGGCCAATCTGCAGATTTTGGGCAGTCATAGTTTAAAGATTTTCCCGTAGTGTGATTCCATTCCATCTGAGAAGTTTTTTCCATTCTTCATGAGTTTGTTGTGTTAAGAATAACTTGAAAGTCTGGTAGTGTGGGATGCCCAGTTTTTTTCCCTCTGTAACCATTTACAAAGTTGACATGTGTATAATGCCTAGTATTTTAAAATCTCATCAGATTTCAAAAGTTGTCTACTCTATATCAGGCTTACAATGATTGCAAGAGAACTCAGACTGAACATACACTTAAATGATTTTAAAATGGCACCAAACGCCAGACTAATTACTTCTCTTTAATGTTAAAGTGTAAATAAATCTATACAAAATTATCTAAAATAAGATTAAAATTACAATTGGCAAATCCAGTTGTATATCCATTCGAGTACATCATTAAATCAATCATTAAGACACAGAAATAGCAGGGTACAACTGTAAATCTTTCTAGAGTAGAACAGAGACCAATGAGACTCAAGAGTTCAGCTTCAGTGACTGAAACAGCTTCATAGCTTTATGGAAGGGTGGTGAAGAGAAAGCCACTGTTCAAAAATGTCACATGGCATCTCCGCTACAGTGTGCCAGAAGGCATGTGGGAGACTCTGCAGCCAGCTGGAAGAAGCTTCTATGGTTTCATGAGACCAAAATTGAGCCATTTTTTGGCTGTCAGACCAAACACCCCATTTAGAAGAAGCCAAATGCTGTCAATCATCACAAACACACCGTCCTCACTGTGAAGTGTGGTGGTGGCAGTATCATTCTGTGGGGATGAAAGAAGCTGCTTGCACATCAGCACAAAAGCTACATAATAATGGCTTAAAAACCAACTGCAAATGAGAATTTATGGTTAGATGTCTACACTGACTAGAAAGGGTGTGAATACTAATGCATTCAATTATTTTCTGTTTTATAACTGCAATCAATTTTGACCAATTTCTAAATTTGACGTGACGAATGAAACAATGTTTTAACATATTTATTCATTTAACAGATGTTTACATTCAGAGAGATGTACAAACAAGGAACAACACAAGAAATGTGTCATAAGAGTCAATCATTCATAGTAAATGATGCCAAGTTTAAAATATTATAATTATAATTTTAAATATTATTATTATTTCGATATTAGTACACAAGCTAGAGCAAAGGTGAAATGCAGAAAAGAGGAAATTAATTTAAATATGTAATTGCTTTTGCAGTGCATTATTATTTCATCATAAAAGTAAAAAAATTTAATAAATCAATGTAAAAATAAAACATGAAAACTTCCAAGGAAGTTATTGAAGGTAGGTCTTATTCATTCACAGATCACAGATTTCACAGATCACAAGTGATGCTTCCACTCAGGCTGTCCTGTGGTTTAAATGAAACTATCATTCCTTTGGCTCTTGCTAACAAGAGCTTGTGTTTAGCTGTGGTTTTCTTTACCCTCCGCTAGCTCACATCCGTCAGCCTTGGGTTCATCACACTGTACTAATGAGGGCCTGTTCCTTTCTGCAAGGAGCAGGGCTGCTAATTTTCTTTCTTCAAACACCCTGTCATCCAATCCCACTGCTGACATTGGATTCAGATGTGCTTTCCTACTCCAGTATACTGCCTACAAAAGGTAGCTTTCTGACACTTTCTTCAGGAAAATGTGATGGAATGAGAGACAGGAGTCAGAACAAACGGGCTGCAGCTGGGAATGGGAATGCTGATCCCAAGGGTTGGCTTTCTCCGCTCTGACTGGGTTAAGTCAACAGCAGGTTTGGCCACATTGACCCAAAAAGCCACATGTGAGAAATCAGCTGCAGACTTGCGCAAATACAGGTTCATTTTGCTGTCTTCAACAGAGCTCATAATTATTTCCTCTTGTAAACACAATATAAATCATCAGAAGTTTAATAAGAGGAACTGTGTCTTCTGGGATGCTAATGCTGAAACAGAAAAATACCACTGGGTGATGCCCTAAACACATTACTCAATACACATCTTTCCCTAATTTACATTCTTATTTCCTCATTTCAGACTTCACCTATCTCAAGTTATCAATCCATTTTCATATGCAAACTTTAAGACTTCAGCAGCTTCATTTTTGCTCTGTGATCAAAAGCAAAACAACAGCATAGTTTTGGCTCTAAAATATTATTGGATGAGCCACATTTGAAGACACAGTTCCTGAAAATAACCAATAAGCATGCATGCATGATTTTATAAGTTGCTATTTTGCTTGCCAGCCATAAGCAATTTACAGTTAGGTTAATGAACTGCACTACCAGGCACAAGAATTGTTTATTGTGAACATTAAAGGTCCCATGACATGCTGTTTTTTTGGATGCTTTTATATAGGCCCAAGTGGTCCCTATTACTGTATCTGAAGTCTCTTTCCCGAATTTCAGCCTTGGTGCAGAATTTCAGCCACTGCGAGCCAGTCCCACAATGAGCTTTCCTCAGGACGTGCCGTTTCTGGGTCTGTAGCTTTAAATGCTAATGAGTAGGAGAGAGGCGGGGCAAGGTGGAGGGTGGGTGTGGCCTTAACCAGCTTGCAGCCACGGTACCATGCGCTAATGTTGACAGTGGATGTATTGCAATGGCTCATAGACACGCAGTCGTTCAAGCATTTCAGTTTGACCCAGAATCTGATCCAGATGGAGAAGCAACGGATGAAGAAGTTGCAACTCAGCGGCTACAGCAGGACTTCTTCGAATGGTTGGTTTAAAATATTGTGTCTGGATACGGTACTTTAGTTGATTTATGTATGCTGTTACATCTACCTTTTTTGATAGGTGCCGTTGTGAAAAATGTGCTACCATGCCAACATCATTTATTTGTTTACATATTTTATATTTCATAAATCTTAAATTTTTTTACAATCTTTCTTTATTACAATTACATCAAGCTCTGCAATCTGGAAATGTGGATATCGTGTGGGCCATAACAGCAGAACGGTTATCCAAACAACAAAGAAATGTACAACACTCACGTTACAGTGTGTCTATTCACACACATAGTTGATGCTATCCACCTTTACATTAGCGACAGTAACTGGGCTGTATTGGCCCACACTGAGGAAACAGTCATCGGTGAAATGTGTGGCGCAGACATACAAAACTTTGGGAAGTTCTTACCAGAGAAAATAAAATTAACCCACTATTTCTTCATAGGCTCGGATGAAGGAACTAAAAAAAAAATAAAAAATACTTTGGTGTTCATTTGTACATCCAAACATTGAGCAACTGCCATGATTCACTCGTTTACAAGGCATGATGTCTCTTGAGGAAAAAAAAAAAATATTGCACTCGCCTCACACTGTAGTAGCTCATTTTCTCATGGGCGGGCAAAGCAGAGGAAGGGGAGGTAACCTTTCCCCATATGATGACATATAGGGAAGATTGCAGATTGGGCCGTCTGAGCTTTCATTTTTTCAAATGCGAAGCAAAATACCCAGGGCTCGGTTTACACACATCACCTTTTCTAGCCACCATAAGCAGGCTAGGGGAACTCATATTAATGTTAAAAAATCTTATAAAGTGAAATTTTCATGCCAAAGGAACTTTAATAAATGTAATATTTATTGAACGTTGGTTCTTATTGCTGCAGAGTGCAGACACTGCAAAAATCTTGTGGCCTCTTGTGGCTTATTGCTAATTAGTTGCGCTTGTAATCCAAAGATCACTATCATAGCTCATCATACTTGGATTTAAGGGTTTGTTCAACTTGAATTGACTGATTTGATGAATGATAAATAAGGGTGAAAATAATCACACAGTCACAGACTAATCTAGGGACTAAAGTATAAAAGTAAGACACTTGGCGTTGGGCTGTTCTAACTTTGCTCAAATAGAAACACTGCAGCAATCACCCTGAACAACAGAGCAACATTGTAGCAATGTTCTAAAAACACTCAGGGCACCTCAAAAACAGCATAGCAACACCCTGGCAACTATTAATACAGTGGCGGCAACTTCTGCACAGGTAAGCATTTTTCAGTTTCTTGAAGAAATTTGAAGATTTTCATATATGCTAGTGTCATATGCATTAATTTTTTCCCCAAACCAGTTAAGAGCAAACCTGCCTACTCAACACTGAAATAAATACTGAACACCAACTCTAACCTAAACTCTACACTTAACCTAATATAATGCTGGTAGCACGTCCTGATGAACTGCATTACTGTTTGTCACGATCTGATCAATAATAATAAGTGCACCACATCAAGCCATCATCTCAAAGTGAAAAATATTTCAGTCTCCTAAAGTATGTGGCCTGTCATGTATTGTTGACTATTACCATTTCTCTGAACATAAACTAGCAACAAATTACACATTAACCCCCAGTTACACAGACATGGCTTAAGCCTAGTCCCAGAGTATGTTTGAACTGTTTTAAAGGGGTCCTATTATGCCCTTTTACAAAGTCTTGATTTTGTTTTTGGGGTGTACTAGAATATGCTTTCTTGCTTGATTCCTCAAAAAACATTATTTTTCACTTATTTTACATTATTGCAGCACCTCTCTCGCCAGCCCGTCCTTCCGAAATATGAAATGTGCTTTGATTGGTTAGCTGGCCCAGTGTGTTGTGATTGGCACTGCTTAGCTCGTGTTCAGGAAATGTCACAAACAAGAGGATTGTGCAGAACAGATTTCATTCACGGACTTTGCGAGCATGGATTTCACAGGACGTTTCAGAGTAGTATTTTTCTTTTGTAATTTTGTATACATTTAAGATACGTTGTTGTACACCATTTAATCATGATATTTTTCAGGAAACTATGGTAATACAAACAGTAAATCGATCACAAAACCATAGTTAATTTTCCTAAGGGGCGGTCAACAGCCATTTAAAAAGCGAGAGCTTACAAAAGCTACAGTAAACTGAATATCAGTATATCAACACTAATCTAGGCTAGCAGGCGAGCGGAGACAAAGCTTTGCCCTTTGTTTACATCATAGCAACAACATAAAACTTATAATTGGAACTATTAATAGAAAACGCAACTACAAATAATAAGACATACTCACAAGTTGTGATCCACAAACTACAGATTGTCCTGACAAAGAGGGAACTGCTCCATTTCAGGAGAAGCTTTTGTGTGAAGTCTGCATTGTACTCTCTTAGGTTTAGGAAGCTTTTTTGCATATTCTGTGGGTGGGATTATTTAAATGAGCAACATTGTGACTTCACAAATCCTGGGGAAAATGTGTTGTTCGTTGTAGTTCTTGGAAAGTTGATTCTGTTAAATGAAATATCTCCCTTTGGAGTGGACTTTGAACTTTGTAACCTTGCAGATCTTTTTCATGCTCAAACAGCAACATTACACATTAACTAAAGTTGAAAAAGTGAAAAAGCATAATAGGACCCCTTTAATTGAAAGCAACTTGCACTGACATATCTTAGCATTGTTTTGTCTCAAGATGCACACCAATAATGTTTTTTTCTAGGGCACGTTTATAAAAGCTACTTGAATGTCCTAATTGAATTAAGACCTAATCCTGGCTTAACCTAAACATCCGTGAAACCAGGCCTACATGCACTAGAAGAACGATCATGTGATCAGTGAGTGATCAGTGAATGTCAGTTCACAAGTGTCAGTTTAATTACAGTAGGTGTTATTCTTTCACTTCAGCAGATGTAAACCTAATTAAGCTCATTAACATTAACACTGCATCTAACGGACTAAAACACAAATGTTGATACCCTGCAATAGCACAGGCCTCATGATCCATGAGGAAAAAAAACATGAACAAGCGCACACAGGCAAAAAACACACTAACATGTAAGAATGCACATAAAAATGCACATGGAATAACACACAGTCTGACTTGTGGCATTTAACTGAGCATTGCTTATGAAAGCCTGCAAGTATTTGCTTTGTGTAGGTGTGTGGTTGGAAGTGTTATGGAAAATTGAAGCGTTGATTACCAGAGGCTTGTTTTATTAAAGGTTGAAGTAATTAAATGCTTCTCCCTACAATTAGAATTTATGGCACTTTCACTTATTTATTTTTAAAAACAGTCTCACCAAATGCCTAAATTACAGAGCTCTTTTAATAGCAAAGCTATTATTAAAATTACCAATGTTGGGGGAAAAAAAACACACAAAATGTTAGACTTTAAAATGTCTGAATTAAAGCTTTTGAGTTATGAGGAAAAATTAAATGCCTACTGCTCCAGCATCACATAACAGTCCAACTATTTAACTTAAATGACTAATATCTTCTAGATCAACACTTGAAATATTGACTCACCCACTACCATGATGTTGAGCTCAAAGCCCTGTTTCATGGCCTTCCTCCTCATCTGCTCCAGGATGGCATCGATGCCCACGTAGCTGAAGTCCACGCTGGGTTTCTCCAAGCACATGGCTGGGGGCATCTCTGATATAACAGACTCTGCCATGATGCTGCTACTGCTGCTGCTGCTACTGCTGCTGTAGCTGGAAATGACCTCTGACCCTGAGGACATGAAGAGGAGATACAATGAGGAGCCGTTTATCATGAGGTCTGCAGCAGTCAACAGCATTCATACTACAAGGTATTTGATAAGCTGAATCAGAAACAGATACTCTTAGAGAGAATGTCCTTCTACTCGACTATAGACATAATAAACAGGGAACTCATCTCCAGCCTGCAGCCAGCAAGCACATTTTTATTTCATGATTTATTTAAATATCCATTTATTTGAGGCTTATTATTGGGCCAAAAATGTTCTTATCTATCTTCCATTGCATCCATCATGTGAAAGAGCCTCTCTCCACATATCTACGGACATTATTTAGAGTATGACCCCTCAGTGATTGGATCAGGTTGGAATCTCACTAGACTACAACAGAAGCCAAGGCACATTGTGTATAGATTATGATCAGATCGTTGAAACCACATTTGATTTGGGACATATTTTGACAACATTTACAACATGAAGATGTAAATGCAAATGCATTCAACTATGCAAGGAATATGTAATAAGGTTGCGCTGATAAATCACATCACAAAATGTGAGAAA
Organism: Chanodichthys erythropterus; assembly: GCF_024489055.1. Taxonomy (NCBI): domain Eukaryota; kingdom Metazoa; phylum Chordata; class Actinopteri; order Cypriniformes; family Xenocyprididae; genus Chanodichthys; species Chanodichthys erythropterus. Next base: position 38,965,310 of record NC_090223.1, read on the forward strand.
TCACTTGGAATGCCTGAGGAGTTGTAACGAAAGGAAATGGCAGAAAGAATTTAGAATGCATTCTTTCTATGTTTTTAAAGTTTGGTAAATGACAGACATGTCATTTCAGTTAACACAACCTGTGACAAGAATGATCAGATCTCCATCCAATCATGCTGCAGACACATGAAGTTGTTAAAAAAAATAATAAAAAATCTAGATACTATCTGGATAAGAAATGCATGTCAATTCCAGGTGAAAGGGCACCACAATGACAGTTGCTAATCTAGGTAATGTTTCAATACATACAATTTAAAACAAAATCATTTCATTCATTTCAATCATTCCCCCCATACACCAAAATTATTTAATATGGGACAAAACCCCAAGAGAATTGACAAGATTTAGATAAGAAATACCTGTTGTGTAAAACAAAACTCCCACCAGAATCTTTCACGATAAAAAGGCAGAAACCAATTCCTTTGTGTGAGAAACTCCCATATTCGGTGATCAGATACTCATGCAGTGATCAAAACACAATGCTAGTAGTGAAAGCAACAACACAAGACATTTGTATAACTTTTCTTTTAAGCAGAATGTGCAACAAAACTTTAACAAATGTAAATGGAGCCCCAGAGTGCACCTCTTCAGCGGGCCCCATCACAAAGCCTACGGCCCCATAGCGAGCCCCATGGATCAGTGAGTCCTTCCAGAAGACAAAGCAGTTAAAAATTCTTCAAGTCGGTAACCTGATCCACTGGCAGCTTCTCAGGGCTCAGTACAGTTATTCAGAAAGCCTGTCGGCTCCTCTCCACCCTGTCAGGGCGTCGAGCCAACAAACCCACAGCCACTGGATTCCTCGCTTCACAAAAGACCCGCTCTTCCCTAGAGACTCTCCAATGTTACATTACATTACAGGTACGCTAGGGCAACAGGCAGCACAGAAACTTGTTTTGAAAAGTAACCGATGCGTTTAGAATGTGTTCACAGTTCAGAGGATGACAAACATCTCTTACTACTCACTTGTTCAGTCTTATGTCTCTTCTTGACTGTGATGGGGTGATGTAAGAGATGGATGCTCTTCTCTTTCAACACAGAGAATAGACAACCAACTACTCAAGTTACATATTACATAAAGTACGCGTATTAATACGATTCAATGATATTGATGGACAGGTTTTGAAATTCTGTACTTTTTTGTCTACATAAACAATTAAATATAAATAATTATTAAATAAAATTTAGATGGACATATATTACCATTCTTCCCAATAGATTTTAAAATCCTAGGCTTTTTTGTCTTTTAAAATAAATGTTTAAATAAATAAATAATACCTAAAGAAATGTGTGAATGAATATAGATAATTCTAAAATAAAAAATAGCATTAGAAATGACAGTACGGAAAATAGAAGTTCACTTTCAGATTTGTCAAAATTTATATTTAATAGCGTTGTTAAATTATTAGTGTTTTTAAATGTTTTTTTACATGTAAAAATGGGAAATACGTAAATACAAATAAATATCCAATATTAAAAGACACTGATAAATAAAAATCTCTAATACCAGGTAATAACTGATATGAGACCAATAAATAGTTCTATCCAGTATCTTTAGTCAAATATATCAATGTACAAATATGCTAACAGGAATGTGCTCTTGAGCTTCCTTTGTCCGGTAGCCTGGAAACACAAACCCATAAAGCCAGGAGGAACAACTAAAACACCCTTTGTGCATGGAAAGAGGCGAAAAGGGAGCTCCATGCACCTCTAAACAACACTCTCACTCTTACCTGTGTTCAAACAGCTGAGTTATCTCTCTCTGCTCTGATTAAGTATTCTGAGAACAGATGGCAGGCATTCGGCAACAACACTTTTCCTATGAAGAAGGCTGTCTGAATAGAGAGTCATATTTCCATACCACACTGTTTATACTGCAGTTACACTGCAGCCGGTGAGGAGACGCAGAAAGCCTCCACCTCTAATGGCCAACAGACCACTTCCTCAATTCATTTAAAACCATTTGTGTCCCCCTTCTCCTTTCTATTTGGCCAGGTCAAGGTATCCGCCCCAACACCCCCCTCCTAGGTAAATACAAATTAATGAACGCAGAGATGGAAAGAGCACTATGGTGGTGGACTTCACAATGAGCCTGACGTGAAGGTGTGCTGAAAACTCATCTCTAGCCCCCTTTTTTGCCAATGTCAACAGAGATTAAAGTGATACAAAGCAGCATCAAAATGGCCCATGCTGACTTTAGTCAACCTCAAAGGAAACAGAAGACAAACAGTTAGCTGAACAGTATGTATGTCTACTCCAGATACAAAAGAAATGATCTAATATACACTACAACAAGCATTTGAAAAAAGAAAAAAATCGTTCCAGGTAGATGCTGGAAGATGTCCATGTATAGTCTATACTTCTGCATCGAAACTGCGTGCAGTGTGCGTATCTTACAGCTCAGCCTGACGTGCACCTCTCCAAAAATATAATCATGCGTACATTCCACATGGACCACAAGCGCTGTGATTGGTCTGCTAGAACCTCTCCCTGCATTTGTAATTGCACATCGATGCAGACAAGGATACAGAAGTATAAATGAAAACCGATGCATAGCCTACGGTGTAGACCCAAAAGAGAAGTATAAATTAGCCTTTAGCCTTAGATGTCACACCCACAAATCATTGGCTGAACATCTGATGTATAAGTCACACAAAATGGGAAACACTTTGGGAGTTTTGAAGTCATCATCTGATTGGTTGAATTCTACAGGATTTTCGGAAGACGTGTGTCGCGTTCCTAAACAGTCCACCTGAAAACTAAACGCTGAATTTTCAAAAGTATGTGAAGTTTGTGGTGGCATTGTTGCAGTAAACTTGCACAACATTCTTAAATTAATAATTCATTAGCTGCATGCTGGTCTGTTATCATAGGCTTACATTTTTACGCTCCTGAACATGACGCGGAACAAAAACTCTGACTGGCTGCTTTACATGTCAGCCAGACATCCTCTTGGGCAGTCCTTGACCAATGAAAGCTGTGATAGAGTCCAGACCTTCTGCCATCAGTCTGAAATACACAAGACTAGTTCATATGAAACTTCTGAGGGCCCTTTTCCACTGACAGGGTGCCGTCCGTTGAAAAAGGCAGTTCTGGGCCAGAGAAATTGGCACCGCATTGGCTCATAAAACCTCAAACCAGGAAGCATGATCTTAGATGTTGTATTGCTTATATGGAATTTAAAATGATTGCTTTAACCAAAAGAAAAAAAAAAAAAAAATCACATAATGACTGCTAAGAATTTGTTTTATTCTACCATTCCAGTTTGAGGTCAGTATGGGAAGTCCCCCCATGTGGTTCTACAAAAAGAGCATTGACTTGCTGCCTTTAGGGGAATTTGGAGGAGATCCTCTTTGGCTCACAGTAATGTCCGGCATCTTAATACCCTCAATCAAGGAGAGTGCTTTACAATAGCTGGAGGTCACTAAAAAGCCCACCTGTGTTGACGAAAGAATATACAAACTGCCCAAAGGTTGATCAAACACAAACATTGGATTTTACTTCACTAAACACACACAAGTTAAGCAATTTAAAATCTTTCCCCCTTACTTTTTAAAGGAATTGGGTTTCAGAGAAGAACTTGTCATACCAGTTTGATGAGTTTATCAAGAGCGGATTTCTTGGCAATACACTATATACATATGACTTCTTCAGAACTGCGTTTAGTAGAAATGTTTGCCTATGACACATTTTTGTACCCATCGGTTCTTGGATCAGCTTCATGGTATAATGGAATAAATCCATTAGCCATCACTGTGAAACATATTTAAAACATCTAAACTCCCTGAGTCACAACAGAAGAAACAAGCTGACCTACGAATCTATGATTTCCCTTCATACAAGACCATCTTTCCTGAGTGATATTGTGCAACTCAAAAGAAAGTAAACTGACCCCACGGCCTGTAATACAGAATGGAAATCTATGCCAGTAAAAGGAGCTGTGAACACAGGTGCCTGCGCACAATCGGTGTGACCCCATAAATCTCCAGTACCATTAGCCCGAGCATTACAACCTTGCCAAATTAGCAAAACAGCTGGAAGGCATTAAAGTCCCATTATCAAAGAGCAAAAAAAAAAAGAAAAAGAAAAAATCTTAAATTAAGGCTAATATGTAATATTACAGCCTGCTTGTGTAGATTATGTCCAGGCAGAAATTTATTAGACAAACTGACCTTCAGTACTTGGTTGCAAAATAAACCTAAATTTAAAGGGTTAGTTCACTCAAAAATGTAAATTCTGTAATTTATAACTCACCCTCATGTCGTTCCACACCCGTAAAACCTTTGTTAATCTTCTGAACACAAATTAAGATATTTTAGTGGAATGGCTCAGTAAGGCCTCCATAGCCAGAAATGACATTTCCTCTCTCAAGATCCATAAAGGTATTAAAAACATATTTAAATCAGTTCATGCGAGTACAGTGGTTCAATATTAATATTATAAAGTGACAAGAATATTTTTGGTGACTTATTTTGTATTTTTTTAGTACATTAATGGATCTTGAGAGAGGAAATGTCATTGCTCCCTATGTAGGCCTCACTGAGCCATCGGATTTCAACTAAAATATCTTAATTTGTGTTCCGAAGATTAACGAAGATTAATGGAACGGGTGTGGTCGAATTTTCATTTTTGGGTGAACTAACCCTTTAAAAAAATAATTAATTATAGTATATATTAAGGGTATTATCATTAAGGGTTCTCTTAAATGAAAGTGTCTGCAATAAATTAAAGAAACATTTTACTCAATCTTGTCATTCAGTCACCTTCATGTCAAATCCAGACAATTCAACTGAACAAATTGGAGCTGTAACTTTTAAGCATCATAAAAGAATAAAAAACAAACAAACAAGTCTTTAAGACTTGTACATTACAATTTACACATAAGTTAACTGAAGCCATATAAAAGCTTGTGAGTAATAGGCTGAAATAAATAAATAAATAAAAAACCCAAACGATTTCTTTCATGTTTTACAGCAGAAAACAAGTAATGGGGCAGGAAAAAATGACAGGAAGATGAAGACATTAAAAAAGGCATCTTAATAAAGCAGGATCAAAGGCTGTAGTGAAAATGAATGCAATTCTTCCTCATTCCTGTGAGTCATCACTAAGTGAACCACTGTGACAGACAGTGTGTCGACTGACAGGTTTGGGGGGCCTCCACCGCTAACAGACTCCACGCCTGAGGAGATAACAGTTAGACGGGCCAACTGAACACTGAAACACCCGCAGAGAAAAACAACATAAGGGTGAGAGGAGAGGTGAACACACAGTCCTGCGGCTGATGATTAGCTGTTTCCTGGATCGGGGAATGTTGGAACCCCGAGACTTGTTTTTAACCAACATGGGATCTATACCAATAGCCAATCTGTTTCCAAGCCATCATAAGAAAAACATTTTACATTTTTGACGTAATGAGAACCAAATCACAGTTTCTGCCATTACAAACAATACAAGCAGCTATTATCATCATCATCAGTGAGAATTCTAGTACATTTTACATGCTATTTTTTAAATTAGCCTTTTGCATATATCAGTGGTTAGTTAAAAACTATCCAACAAGACCCCACGACACAGTCTCAGTGGACAAAAACAAAACTTTCCATCCGAAACTAAAGAGTTGGACGGTATTAGTCAACTCTCTGTTTTCAATTACAAGCAAAAAACATCTTTCATCTAGCGCTGTCTCCAAGTCTCCAAGCATTCAATAGCTTTGTAAATAGATGCCAGCAACTCTGCAGTAAAAAGAGGAAGAAGAGAGGAAGTCCGGTTGAACGACTGATTTATTCCTCTCAGCCTGAGGTAAAGGTTGCAAATCACAGAATATGTCCGAGGTGGGACACTTGCAAAGTAGACCCAGAGGACTTTCAAGAGTGTAAGGAGGAATAAACAGTCTCATCCTAGTCTAAGGGGAATCCACGGTGCTCAGGTCAGACCACATTTCAAAATTTAGCAACTTCCTGATTGGGGCCATCGCAAATGAATGCCATCTTGAGCTGGCCTCTAACTATCGAGACAAACAGATTATATTTAATAAAAATAGATGTACTGAGACTGAGAAGATTAACACAGTCTCTTTAGTAGGGACACACCGATATTAAATAAATGTTACACTATTTATACTTGTCAAAATAAATTTTAAAAAATTGTAAAAATAAATATTTCATGTCATATGTGAATGCAGACATTGCATTATAAATGTATATTATGAAAAATGAATATTTAGAAAAATACGTTACAAAATTTTATTCCAAATAAAGAAAGAAATGTGTCTTAAGCAACTGATATATGGTGCATCTCTAGCCTTCATAGTCTCAACTGCACCTGTATCTTTTGTCAGAATCAAGCAGCTAACCTGAACATTATCTTTCAATTCCTGGAGAAGATCCCCAGATGACCAGACAGACATGAGCTGTATAGCAAACACATAACATGTAAGGGATAATTTAACTTCAACTGATAGGACATTTCCTGTGAGCACTGGAAAAATGGTCAAAAACCCTTTCAATATGTCTGTTCTTCTCTTTACCCATTCCCCAACATATGATTCAAAGAAAAAAAATGGAATATGGCTAATTTATCTTGTCTTCTAGACAAGATAAATCCACTCAAAAGGTATCATTACTATTTCAAAGATTGGGAAAATACAGGCATTACTCAGGGGAGCCATCACTTTGCTATAACCTTTCTTTCTCAGAAATAAATCACTTCAGAAAAAAAAAATACTAAATATGGCATAGAATAAGCCTGAGGACATGCATTATGCGAGAACATGCATACAATTATATAAGATTATGATTAAGCTCCGGCAAACTACAAAAGACAACCAGAGGCAAGATCCAGCCACTTAGAAAGTTATGGAGCAACTCTAGCAAGGTCAGACCAGGAAGACCAACAACTCGACACACGAAAGAGAGGGAGAAAGACAAAAGGAGAGAGGGAATATGCAAACTTCTGGCCCCCCGCAGAGAGTGGTCGAATGCAAAAGGGAAAATGATGTTAACTCTACACAAACACAGAGTGTCAGACTCATAGTGTTTGTGTAGGTGTGAAGACCGCTCGTTCAGCGCTGGGCCGGAGAGGGTGACCTCCGATGCTTGGGGTTGTAAAAGCAGATGGTGTCATGCACACAATGGAAAAATGTCTGGAAGTGAGGGATATCATACTCCCAAACTGGCAAAGGACAGCAGAAGTGTAAGTGAGCGATAAGGATGGTGTGAAAAACAATATGGAAGAGGAAACATTCCAAAACGTTCCGCTCATTGAGTTTTACATTTGAGAAAACTAAAATGAAAATAAATGTGAGTCTTGGCTAACAAGCTCACCAACTCCTAATGTTGTTATAGTACATACTGCAAATGTTCCTGACTGCCAAAACATTAAATACGCAAAGAGGAAATGTTCTGCCAGCAAGCATTTAGTTGAAATGAAGTCATTGGCAAATTACTCTAGCCAACTAGATATGAGCCACCTGTACAGCATAGCTGGAGTGATAGGGCCTTTGGAAATATGGCAGTGGCATTCTTAACAAATGATCCAACAGTAGCCCAGAGAGGTTAAGGTGTATCTTTGGAACGACCGGAATGACCTTTGGAAGATTCATGGATCTGAACTCAAGGTGATGACAACCAGAAGAGAAACAACATCTTAGAATCAAGGCCCTGCACGGTGACATCACTTCTACAATGCGGAAAATCAATGAAAATCACATGAGAGATCAGATGAGAGATAGAAAGCAAGTGATTGTGGGTGCTTTTCATCAGCATGCTTCAACTCTCAGGCAAACATAAATTCTAGCAGCAAAGAGGCCTTTTATATTCAGTATCAGTTCTTCAAATCAGGCTCAATTGAGATTCCTGTACACTATCTGTACTGAGATAAATGAACACTCTTCACATAGTTGAGCGCTTAAATGAGTCATATTTTTGTCCAAATATGCTCAGAAACCATCTTGATTTGAGTTGTTGATCCTTGAAATGGGTCTCATGACCAATGTGACCATGAACAGACTGAACGTGAACATGAACAGACTGGAAAGGCAAGCTACTATGAAAAATTAATGTTTACTTTTACTACAAAGTAAAATGTTTACTACATTTAAAAGTTGTCCTGAAAGCTATTTGAATAATTCACACTCATAATGATGGTAAACAGTTTTCAATTGTTCACAGGAACAAAAATGACCAAGAGTTAGGGCTGCACGATTAATCGCATGCTATTCTCACGCGCATTTCGTCAGTAAAGCCGGTTCCCTGATTACCGCTAAATCGCCATCACCTGCTTTCAAATGGAGCGGCATTTAATAGACAGAGCTGTAGTTCACAGACAAGCCACGCAATATCGCGTTCATTATCGCAGGCGATTCATCTGCGATATGAACGCGATATTGTGTGGCTTTTCAGTGATCTACGGCTCTGTCTATTAAATGCCGCTTCATTTGAAAGCAGGTGATGGCGATTTAGCGGTAATCAGGGAACCGGCTTTACTGACGAAATGCGCGTGAGAATAGCATGCGATTAATCGTGCAGCCCTACCAAGAGTCTTAAAAAAAGAATTAATTATAGTTTATGAAGGCATGAATTCCATTCCTTACCATCCATTAAATCTAGATGCCCTGCAATACTTTGCATTGCAAAGCAATACCGGTTATACATGTGTGATGACAGACACTAGCAGTGCCTCAAATATGAAAGCATAAGTGTTAACCTCATGTGCCCGGCAGGTGTTTATGACACTATAAAGCCGACGCTCACCCTCACCACAGAAAGGACGAATCAGAGGTCTAGGGCAGCCATTACTGCCAAAGACCAAAGAGTTCAGAGCTAGTAGACATATACAAGAAAGTAGAAGCATACACACCATGAAAAATCCCAACAAACTCAATTATGGAAAACATTTCCATCCCACAAGAATCTTTCTAAAGAGTCTTGTGGAGTTTTCAGTGGAAGTGGGCTGAAACCCTCAGAGGTCTGCTGCCCTGGGTTTGGGAGAGTATGTTGACTGTATAAATAGAGAAAGGCCAGCGAGGAGTTTTAAATGACTCATCAAAATGAGGAGATTCTCCCAACTTAGGAACAAAACGTGCTGTAGCAAAGACAGAAGAAGTGATTTTACTTTGTACAGAGTGAACATCTCTGGCTTTCAACAGATCTAATAGTCTTTGACATGCTGTAAAATACCACCTACAATGAGACATACAGACTGTGCTAATAATGATAATGATACCTAAACTATTCATTTTTAGTTTTGGTGACTTCATTTCTAAGCTGAATGGCTGGATGTCAAACCTGTTGACAACAGGATCAAACGCCGGCATTGCTGTTACTACAGACAGCTCTTCTCGTGTTTTTAACAGCTCAAAGAACGGTGACAAGTCTGTGAAAGTCTCATGGGTAGCAACTGAAATGGGCTGAAGGAAACAGATGAGAAAAAGGTTTTATTTTTTCCCCTTATATATGAACAAACGGATAATCACATGGACATGACCAGGATAGAGAGGAAGAGAGTTATATGGCTTTCTTCCTGGTCCCCTGCAGGATGTGGGCTGACACAAAAATGACACGTTGGGAAAGTCATTGTTGTCAATTCAATATTATATTTCAAAATATAATCAATGAAGGCCAAAAGCTAAAGGGTGAATCTCATGAAAAAGTCATTTCACTGTAAATGTGTTTTGTAATTCTTTTGTGTTTAAAAGAATTTTCAAAAAAACTTAAAAAGAGAATATATATACACAATATGCTTTTAATATAGATGTTTTTAAAAATCATAAAATAATGACTAATGTGAAATATAATGCAATCATAAATATAGTGCAAAAAAATTAGGTTAAAATAGGTTTCACTTTCTTTAAGCAAAATTTATTTTTATTCAGGCTGAAATAAAACCCTCAAAAATTCCTATAGGAAAAGTTAGAAAAGGAGGCGTTGAGGAGGTGAAATTACACAGGACTAGAGTGTCTGGGTCTCATGCAACCCTGTAACCTGCACACTTTTAATTACAAGGCCAAGAGAGAAGGTGCAGACAGGGAGTAAAGGATGAAAAAGGAGAGCGGAACAGGCAAACACGCCCCCTCTGCAAACTCACAGATGCTTTAAGAGACCTAATAAATCTTCCCTGCTCACAACTTTCCAGCTTAAACATCCGTGAAGCTCTAACATGGAAAACAGACGAATCTCTGCTGTGAACATGGAAAAATCATACTTATACAGACATGTATTTACAGATACATCGACATACACAAAAGTCTAACTTGCTCTGAACTAAACTATTCTACATTGTTAGTTAATGCTTGTAAAGAAGCAAAGTGCAAGCAGACAACAATGGACAACCAGAATGGGAGAGATTGAGTGAAGGAAAAGGAAAACAAGAGGAAGAAAGAGTGAAAGTGTGTTGACCTACCCTCCTGCTCGTCCCTGCTCAGGCTCAAACCTCTAGTGTGAGCCTCAGTTGGAGTCTCTGGGCTTCTCTCTGACTCCACCCATATAGTGTCATGTGACACTAACTCACCACACCCCTCTCCAACACCAGAGAACTCAGTGAAAAGAGATGGCCAGAGGAAAGAGAGAGAGAGAGAGAGAGAAAGAAAGCAGGAGGCCTATCTGCCTGACAAAGCACACACGCACAAAGCTTAGAGGCTGGCTGGCTGTCTATCCCTCCCCAGTTCTGAACTGAGAGAAAACAGAGCAAGCTCAGAGTTTGGACTGTCCTGCACCAATGATTTATGAGCTCTGAATTACCTTTTACCTTTTGTTCTTTCAACTGGAAGAATTTGCGAGATCTCTATTTAGGGAGAAACTGAAGCAGACTAGTGGTTGAACAGAAAAATGGATGTTATGTTGCATTATAAATTACTAAAAGTTTTGACTTTTGAGACACCCTGATTTAAGGCCCCGATATACTTCAAACTAAGTTCTTTTTCGTTCTTCATTTAGGGGTAAAACGAAGTTCGAAATGCATGACCAGCGATATACTGTAAACGAACATCTGACGCAGCCCACACTGCTGAGAGCGACGGTTAGATGAATATGTAAATATGTGCCGTGCACTTTCTTTTCAGTAACAAAATAAACACAACAAAAATTAGAAAACAGCAAGCATTTATATAGAAAGCATAAGAAAAGCGTCTGATCATAACAACATGGGTATGTTAGCACGAGCTCTGCTAAATAGCACTCCAGTCACGTTTATTTGTAGAGCACTTTATTCAATAGATTGCTTAAAATCAAGCAGCTTTATAGTATCAAACAAAGCACAACTATTTTGTACTATAAAGCGGCTATCCTGTGTGTTCATGTTTTCATCCGCGGAGATCTTTCCTCAAAAGAACTCAAACACATGAAATGAGTCAAAGAAGCGCTCTGCGCGAGTGAAGGCGGAGCCTCAGCGCACACCTCCTATTTCGTTATCGTCACAAACCAATGGTAGTACGAAGGTGTTTTGCAGCTGGAGCGAACTTTTCCTTTTTAGTGTTTTTAAGCATTTCTAAATTTATTCCAAAATAATAACTAAAGGCAGTAACAATTTAAGCAATTTATATTATTTGTGAACTGATGTTCAGCTTTTCTTTTCAATAGACAACTTATTTTCAGAAGTCATAAAGCTTGTACACACTGGTCACAGACGTAGTTTACCTTTAAAGGGATAGTTGACCCAAAAATGAAAATGTTTATCTGCTTACCCCCAGCGCATACAAGATGTAGGTGACTTTGTTTCTTCAGTAGAACACAAATGATGATTTTTAACTCCAACCGTTGCCGTCTGTCGGTCTTATAATGCGTCAATGGTAACAATTTATAAGAGTCAATAAACATGTGTCCTAAGACACGAAACAATCGGTTTGTGTAGGACATCAATGTGTCGGCACGAGCCGCAGGGTTTAATTTGGAGTCTTATAGATTGTGTTCCCATTGACACGCATTATACGGCTGACAGACCGCAATTGTTGGAGTTAAAAATCATCGCCTCAGTTAAAAAAGCAGCAGCACGGAGCGCATGTAAACATCCTCTACTCCGCTTTAATACCAGTTACAGCGCAAAATAAACATGAATAAACATCTGAAGGTATGTTAAAATATACAGTACAACTTACCGAAATCCGTATCATGTCTCGTGTAATAGCTTAATCAGTGTTTCAACCTCGGAAAGACGTCAATAAATCAGCTTGTAAATGTCACCTAACATCACATTTACCTCAAAAACATTGTGACCATAAACTCATTAGGCAGCTAGAAATATGAACTCTAGAAACCAACATTCTGATAAATATAGCTATGCACAGTTACACATTCATTATAATTTTTAATGTTCTTCAATATTTACTGCATGTTTGAATAAATCTGTTATGACAGCCACGATTTAAATGTTTATATTTAAAAAAATATATAATTGAAAATTGAATCAGTGTATCGAATCATGATTCAGATCGCGGGTCAAACCGCCAAACTGCTGAAATCACGTGACTTTGGCGCTCCGAACAGCAGATTCCATATGCTGATTCATTATGCTCCGAAGCTTCCTGAAGCAGTGTTTTGAAATCGGCCATCACTAAATAAGTCGTTATTTTGTTATTTTTGCTGCACCAAAAATATTCTCACCGCTTTATAATATTAATATTGAGCCACTGTACTCACTAGGGCTGGGTACCGAACTCGATACTTTTTAGGTACCGATTGAACTGCCTCGATACTACCGAGTATCGAAAAGTGTCTTGTCATTCGGTACCAAATTTCGGTACCTCAGAATGGAGCCGAGGAGAGGGGCGGAGAAATGCTTTCGCTGTCTCGTTGAGGAGCAAGTAACGTTGCGCTACATTGTTATTTATATCTAAATATATAAAACTATACGCGCGAGAGAGACCCTATGTGCGAGAGGGCGAGTGAATCAACGGTTTCGTTTTCAGTTTATCTCCGAATGGACGGGTGAGAAACGGCTGTTCACTACAGATACTGTTAACAGAAAACAAAAGTGTAGCACTGCCTGCAGAAACAGCGGAACGCGCAATGTTTTTTAGACTAGTTATGGACAGGTACAACACACAGCAGCTTTACATCAGCGTTCGTCCCTCAAGTCTAAGGAAACACGCGACCGGTTCATGACAGGCTCGTTCGCCTGCACGAGCACAGGCTCTGCCTCTGGCTCCAGAACACGAACAATTCTGCTGAAAAAGAGGTATCAGCGTCCTCCTGATACTGCGGATAATTTGCGGGTCGGGCCAAGTAATAAAAAAAAAAAAATAACATTCAAATTAATTGCGGGTGGATGAGAGATGAATCATTAATGTGTTGATTTTAATAAAGACACAGAACTCTTATTTCACGGTAAGACGCAATGAACTTGCGTCACTCTTACTTCCACTTTGATCTTGTTAATAATAATTAATTTTTTGAAGAACAATTGCTGAGTGATTTAAAAAAGAGCCTCACATACTTAATTTTTGCATTGAAAATTAAACTTTATTAAAACTATTTGCACTGATTTATTGTGTTGGGTAAATTTTTTTAGTTTGTGCTTTTTTTATTCCCCGCAGTGGCTCAGGAGATGAGTCTTTGAGTCTGAAAAAAAGTCAACAAAGTTAAAATATAAAACCAAAGATTTTTTTGAGGTTATGTAATCTTGTTTAAACATATTTTATAAAACTGGTACCGAAAAAGGTATCGTTTAGGTATCGGTATCGAAGTCAAGGTATCGGTATCGTCTCGGTATCGAACATTTTTGAACGATACCCAGCCCTAGTACTCACATGAACTGATTTAAATATGTTTTTAGTACATTAATGGATCTTGACAGAGGAAGTGACATTGCTCCCTATGGAGGCCTCACTGAGCCATCAGATTTCAACTAAAATATCTTAATTTGTGTTCCGAAGATTAACGAAGGTCTTACGGGTGTGAAACGACATGAGGGTGAGTAATAAATGACAGAATTTTCATTTTTGGGTGAACTAACCCTTTAAGTGTTTGTATATAAATAAGTTAATTTTAACCTTAAATACTATAGTAAAGTGGTACCAACTGACTCCCATGTGCAGTTTACAGCATTTGTTGAGATGTTTTTTTTCCTCTAGAAAATTTCCCATGTACTGTAACTGATATACTACATCCAAAATAATCTCTCTCTCTCTCTCTGTATGTAATATATATATATTTATATTACACACACACACAACTATTAATAATTAATTAAACTCAATACAAATAAATAAAAATATAAGTATTCTTTTAAAAAATGACATTGAAATAATGCAAATTGGTAGTATTAACAAATGAAGACCATCAATTTCAAACTCGGATAGTTACAGTAGGTCTGCTTACAATCAGTCTTTAACATTTTAGTATATAATTTTTTGTAAAAATAAATTTCATTATGGCGAAAATAAAATGCTATGAAAATGGTTTCAGTTATGATTTTTTTATTTGATTTAGTCTAGTTAGTTTTGTATCCAATACAATGTGCAGCATTATAAATCCTTCAATAGACCAGCATACCAATGAGAACGCACAACCGTGATGACGATATGTAACAGAGCATAGGCGCCAAAGCTGCTGTAAGATAAGCATACCCGGATCCCTGGCAGATTTGAAGAAAATTACCGTGGTTTGGCAAATAAATATATGACGGACAGTTGCATATGCATTACCAACATTATATCATGTAAGCTTAATGGTATACCTCAAAGGAAATTATAGCAATTTATACTGTTAATATTAATCAGCGAGTCCACGAATGGCTTGGATATGCAGAGCATTCTCAGCTTATATGATAGCACAACCCATATATATATATATATAATTTATAATATATATTATATATATATATATATATATATATATATATATATATATATATATTTTATTTTTTTTTTTTGTTTTTTTTTTGTAATTTCATTCAATTTATGTCATAATAACTAATGAATCAATCCTAAAACTTTATTTCATTATGACAATAAAAAAATATTTCCAACAATTTGTAATTAATTTGATTTAACCATTTTGCCCTATTGAGACCATTAATCAAATTTCTTGCTTCCAATGAAGCGTAAAATCTTAATACCGATAATATAATTTGTAATAAATAAATAGCAAAATGCACAATAAAAGCATTTTCACTAGTGATCTCAGACTTTTGGCCCCCACTGAATCTTTTTCAGTTTAGACTCAATCCAAACAAAAAAAAACAAAAAAAAACACATGCTTTCAATTGCGAAGAGCGATCAGTGTCCCTAAATCAAAAACAGATCTCACATCATTCTTCACAGAGAGTTTACAGAAACTGCACCTTAACTTTTACAGAAAACATCATCAGTATAGGAAGGATTACATTACAACTCCTAATCAATAAGCCCATCTGTCCACTTTTAATTCACCCATGTCTGAAATATTGCTGTATATGTGTTTCATACCTAGTCTGTTGCAAATAAGAGTTGTATTTTCGAGGGAAAATGAGTAAGACTAATAATATTGTTTACATTATTGAATTAGACATGCCAGATAATTGCAGTCACTCCAAACATGTACCATGAAACTGAACAGGCAGCACTAATGGCAACCCCTGATGTAGGGCGTCATTAATTGCAGGCCATGGCTCTTGACAATAAGCCACTACCCTTCTTTCACGCACCAGAGGGGGGGCTCGAGTTTCAACATCAGTTTTTATTAACACGGAGCAAAAATAAACCCTTCCAATGTTTGGCTGGGTTTACAACAACTCCAAGAGCCAGCGTTCCTGTTCTCTGAGGGCAAATCCTTTACTCTTTGCATCTCCGCACTTTTCCAAGAGGCCTGCTTTCTGCTTTTCTTCTGAAGTGCATGTGAAGTCTGTGTTTAAAAGGAGACCGCATACTAGATAATGAGCTCAATGTGGTTAGGACAGCAGACATTTGCTTAATTGGTTGAGCATTTCCCCAAAAATTAAATAAGAAACCTACTCTGTTTTTGAGTTAAAAGATGCCAAAGTTTTACTGACACCCTTTTCTTAGGAACCCTGAGAGATCTGTTCCTCTCCTCCAACATAGGCCAGCAGGAGATCTTGCTGACATGCACCCACCATACAATGATAACAGTTCAAGCTCAACATGCACTCATCTCCAATGTTTCTGTCAGATGAACGGCATCTACTGACTTTCTCTGGCTGCATTCCATATTCAGTTTCTGGAAAGCCCTGCATGCAGATGTTCTAAGGAGAGTAAGAAACTGGAAGGGAGAGCAAGAGACATTAGTTCCCGTGCTAGGAGGTCTTACAGCAGATAAACAATGGAGCTAAGCCATCTTTGTTCCCCAGTGCTGAGAAAGAAGAGATGATTTATTCCTCTGTGAGACTAATGCAAACCATTTGTCTCAAGGCTTCACTTTTACAGTGGTCATAAGTGCACAGTTTATGTGCTTGTGCGAGAGTGTGTAATACAAAAGAGCATCAGACATTATGTTATGGGCAAAACAACTTTTAATATAACTTTCAATATAAAGTTAGCTGAATTCTAGCCAGTGACAAAAATGTCAATCTGGAAAGTTCAGTCTCACTATCGGAGATAATCTCATGCTTTTTGGGTTTTAATTTGTAGTTTTAAAACATGATCACTCTTGAGCTGCTAGTTTGCCTCATTGGAACATTATTAACCAGCTTTATTTATATCCATCGGCTCAAATAATTATCATTCATTTGCATCTTTGTTGCAACTAAAACTAAAACCAGTCAATATGAAACAAACAAAAAAATGGAATCAGATCATTATTAGATCATGATTTGGCACCAATTACTCACTAACAACATCAGGGTCCCAGTGGTTAATTTAGATTTCCTACTTAAATCACAAGAGTAAACAGATAGAGCTATTACTAAAGTCAAACAGTCTTCGATAACCATAAGCCACTCTGCATTAAATAACTGGGTCTGCTGGGAGAAGTTGTACAGAGAAAGAAGTTCATATGCATTACAGTATGGGCTGCTACAGTGAACGTGTTAAAAAAATCTGGATTTTTACCACAAGGTTACTGAAATATTTGATTTTTTTTTTTTTTTATGTTTTGTCTCCCATTAGCACGTAAACTAGATGTCAAAAGAACAGAACTGTGTTTTCTGCTTACATTTTGCTTCCATGATTTGTCTGTGAAACAATTAACTTTTATTTTTTATTATTTTTTGACAGAGAAACTCTGCTTACATACATTTCTGCCAATTTCTTCTGTTTTCTGTAGTGTTTGCACAGTAACACTTTTTTCCCATGACAGTTTATTGCAGAGTTTCAGATTTTATATTCATCTGCAGCTAAACGGCGCATAAAAACAAAAACTGTGGTTTAGTCAGATGGCTATTGTGGTATAAATAGGCAGTTCTTGGCCAGAATAAGCTGAAAAAAATGCACCAAACCAAAGTATTTCATAATATTCTTTTTTTTTTTTTTTTTCCAGCTTTATTTCAATTACTTAAAATGATTTTTAATAGTTTTAGTTAACAATAACACCAGTTTTGAGGCCTATATTTAAGAATTTTAATATCAGACAATCATCAGTTACCTTCTATAAAATTAAAATAATCAACCCTTTTCACATTTCCGGGTTTCTCAGAAGCAGAAGTCACCATAGTAGGGTAAAATTCTATAGCGGTGAATGAAATAAATAGCACAAGAAAAACTCCACAATAGTGTTTTCACAATTTTCAAAAAGAGGAAAAAACAGAGAGCGATTAATAACAGCAGTCAGAAGAGAGAAAGATGTAATTTTTACCGTCACTCCCATAGCCGCTGTATTAAGGCCTGTACACACCGGGACGAATATCGCACGCGGTTATCGCCAGCATTTTTCGAGATGTTTTTTGTGTTCGTACCCAAGCGATTTTACTGGCGATGCGCAGAGTGACCGTGCAAATTCACTTCCTGACAGTATATGGTGCTTGTGCTTAACGGTAGTGCAAATAAACATATTTATGATATTAATAAAGTTAAAGAAGATAAAATGCAGATATAAAATGGCATATGTGGCATATATATGACATATGGTATGGTAGTCAGAAATGGTAGTGCAAATAAGTCTCAATGACAGTAGTGCAAGTGCATGGTATAGTGCAAATAAACAGTTATGTTTATTCTCAACTGTATATCTTGAATGTAAAAGAAAAAAAAAACAGTAACAATACAGACAAATCTATCTACACATCTATTGGTGACGTATGCAGAAACAGCTATGTCAGATGACTAAGCACTCAACATGCTTCACAACAAACAACAAGAGTATCACTTTACAGCCTCTTGTCTCCTCATCCCTCTGACTGCACAATGACCCCCATCCTCAGATCCAGTGCTAATTTGTCTGATCAACAGCTTGGCCTGCACTGCTGGGACTGGGTTTATCCCCTGAACAACATGCAGATAGACAGAGAAGAACAGATATCATTATTCCCGCTGGATGCCAAGAGACATGATATGCTCACAAGCTGTTGTCACAAGCCGTGCCAGCTTATCCATCTGGCCCTGGGTGTGGAGAGGATTGGGTTGAGGGGTACAGCTGGCACAGAGGGTCTCTGACCCTGACACAAGAGCAGGGGTGACAGCTGTACATGCTTATCCCCAGTCAAAACCGCAAGGCCAAGTCGAGAAAGAGGAAGCCTGGGGTTTGTAAAAGGATAAGCGCTGCACGAATCACACACTCACAGTTGTGGCAGGCACCCTTCACACCACGGCCCCGCAGAGTCAGGGCCAACAGCCAGAGATACTGACAGTGACACGAAAGAGACTCTTGTAGACTTCATACTGAGCCTATGAGTTTCTTTCATGCCTTTGACTAAAGCTTTTCTTCAAACACTCCTGTTCTGCCACTGGTCACGTCATTGAGGTTTTGTCAAAATTATGGAATCCATCAGGTAAAATTGGTTTAGGGCTGCAACAATTAAATTGATAAAATCAATGATGATCGATAATGAAAATCATCGACACTGATTGTCATTATTGATTAGTTGCATGGAAACCTTCCTCCTAAATAACGCATTTCTATGCATAGTGGAAGAAATAGAGTGACTTGCTGCAGGACAGGTACATGATCCAAGCTGCCCAAAACATGAGAATTCTTTATTTTAAGCTTCAAGCGAATGCTTTAGCGTAATGTTTAACATGGCTTGCCCTGTCAGGAGCTCTGACAGATGCATGTGCTTTTTAATGATTGATATGTTTCCTCAGTGCAAAACTTTCATTTTCACCTTCAAACAGATGGGACACATTAGAGAGGCTTAAAATTAATAATCAGTGAAAAAAAATATTAATTTTGCTGAAGCATCTGTTGTTGGATGTTAAGTATTTTATGACAGTGGTAACTGTAAAGGAATAACAGCATGTATTTGAATAAAATGTAATACGTTTCTTACATTTAGCTACAGGATAAAGAAATGAGAGTAACAGGTTACTGTGTCCAGAGTGAATGTGTGTTTGTGCAGAACATTCCTGCGTTTATGTTTTTGTTTTTCTCTATTATCTTTATTATAATCTTCATTTTTAATTAATTTAAAGGGATTTAAGAGGGATTTAAACTGTATCTATGCTATATGCAGAATAGCTATGTAAAGCAAAAGGACAGATATATTCACTATATATGTTTTCATAGCATTCAGCTATTTGTTTGAAGGACAGCACTGGGAAGGATATGGAATAGCGTGTTGTCTATAAAATAAAATAAAAAATAAAATTGGGCTTTTTAACTGATTAATTGATTAATCAAATAAATAATCTGCCAACTAATCAATTATCAAAACTGTTAGTTGCCGCTCTAAATTCGTTAAATGGTTGCATTTAAAGTGGTCATAGAGTTACAGAATCTTTGTAAAATGTAGTTTTATTGCAAATTACAAATATATAAAAATTATTTGTTGTAAACTGTTTTTTTTAAAAGAAATTGTGTAGTGAAAAATATTAATATTTTTTTTCCTCTATTAAATATGTTTCTTTAAAAAGACTGCCCAGACCACAGTCATGTTTTATATTTTTCAAAAACAATCAAAAACATACACTTCAGATTTTATATCCCCAGCAACACAAGATAAGATGGCCAAAACCAAGCTGAAAAAAGTTCACTGAATCATTCTGATAAGCTTCATGACGGTCTGCCAAACAATCTCAAATTTACATACCAACACGCTGAAGTACAACAACAGAGCAAAACTCCAAATTCATATCCTAATTTTTTAACCTTTTACATGGGAAACACTGACTGAGCAGCAAACCTCAGTGGGCGGCTGCCGCCCTGTTTTCCAGAGCAATTGGGAATGTAGAGTCATGGTGAGGAGGCTGTTAGAGAAAACAGAGTCAGATGCAGTCAAAGGCCTGTTTGTCACCATGTGTCCAGAATTGCAGCATGCTTCATGCAGACGAGAAACCACCACCACTTCCGCACCACACAGCAGCTCTTTTGTTCTCTCCAGCACAGAGAGCCTGAGGAGGAGACATGTGAACCCTTGTTGGAAGATGACTTAGGAAAACTGCTGCATCTAGACCGCTTTCCATTTCTGAACGTCTCCCTCGGATCAAAGATCTATTCTAGGCCAGCGGTTCTCAACTGCTAGGCTGCGATCCGAAATGGTTGTCAGGTTTGTTCTGTTAGCTTTATGGGAAAAAAAAATAAAATAAAATTTCAATATTTGGTTTTAAAAACATTCATTCACTTCATGATTAGTAAGCGTGTTGGGTCATTTCTTAATTCCTAATGTAAACTCTAGGTTCAGAAGCAAATCCAGTTGAAAACCACTGATCGGCCAAGCCAAAAACTACTGACTGACCGACCTCAGGATCAACTCTTTCTGTGGGAGAGGAGAAAAAGTGAAGCTTCAAATCAGAATAAATCAAGAGTTAATATAGAACCGATGACAGAAAAGAAAACATCCACACACACACACATAAGCTGAGATTCAGCATGTATCAAAACTATGTAAACTCCTACTGTTTGTGTGAATCGAGGGGGAGGCGACCAAAGAGAAATAAACTCTTGCTATTAGCATTTCAAAGCTGCCACAGAAAAGTCCATTTCAAATGAAGCACGCAGGCGTCTCACAGGGCGGTGTGTGTGACGTGGTCCTGAGGGAAGCACATGTAGGGTGAGTTAAAGGGATATTTCAAAATTAAAATTTCTACCACAGTGGTTTCTCTATGATTTTTGTGATTTAAAAGACCACAGACCTCACAGATCACAGGCTACTCCCTCTGCACTGAAACGCACCTATTCTTTTCCTTAAACCAACATGAAACAAAGCCCTGCAAACATTTTCAGTCTCCCAACACTATCCATAACAGTTTCAGTATCAATAACTAGTATCAAAGTATAATCAAATTAAGATGATTACTCAAATTAACACTAAACGAGAAGAGGATTTATAATCAAGGGTGAGCAAACTGCACCGTTTTCATCTTGATCCTACATAACCCATCTACCCTTTAAACGCATATGTATCTCTATACCAGTGGTTCTAATCCTGGGGGACTCAAGACGACTCAAATGACTAAAAATTAGACAAAACAAGCATTCAAATGGATTTTTTCTTATTTGAATTCATCCTCTCAACTATTTTTTTTTTCTTTGCAGAACCAGAGCTCCAACAGTCTTGAAAAAACTGGATATATGAGGTGGCCTCATTTTTAAAATCTGGAAATTCATGTTAATTAATAAAATGGGCATGGGAATTTTTATAATGTATATATATTTTCTTATTATTATTATTTTTTTTTTTTGTAAAAGTAGAAATTGTGAAAATTGTGTGAAACACACACAACCACTGCTCTAGAAACACCAGACCTGAACCTATTTGTGAGTACAGAGTGAGTGAACAAGACATCTGCTCACTATCTCACCAAAAGAGCTCCTGAAACCACATTTGGCCAAAAGTTGCTTTATTGGCTGTGTTGACAGTAAGATTAGAGTCAGTGTCAACATCCAACGCCGCAAAACCCGCAGATGTGTTCGAATGGAGAAAAATGAGGCCACACGATGGCACAACATCACATTATACAGTGATATTGTTAGGGATGTCTACAAATGAAAAAGCTACTGTATTTAAGTAGTTCAGTGTGCATATATACCACAGTGAATCATATATCACAGAACTCTGATCTCAAAAACAGGTTTGTTGAACTGCAATGACTGAAATATGGCCTAATATCTTCACCTGATGGAAAAAGGTAAGACTTGTGTAGAACAGTGACTCCTACTGGCACTTAAAGCAGCTGCAGAGAGCGAGAGAGCAAGTGAGAGGTCCTTTGATGACGTAGCTCACAGTTGCAACTCGAATAGGAATTCAACCTGAAATTACTTATGAGCGGAAATGTAACCATGCAGAATAGCCATCAAAACCACATCCTGTATTTGACTTGCTCTCACCAGGCAAGTCATAAATAAACCTATTCTTTATATTCTGAATACATTCTGAGCCTAAAGTTGGTCTCAATTAAATTGATATCGATGTAGCTGGAAAATATTGCCAGCACCTTTTCAGAGACACACAAAATGTTATTGAGGGAGGGGACTATTCACGGGAATAGTTCTGGACTGAGTAATAACTACCAACCAAAGCCAACTCAGCCATCCAACAGTGTGTGTGTGTGTGTGTGTGTCAAAAAAAGGAAATATTTGCTGATGTGGTGAAGCCTTAAATGAGATCAATATGAATCTTTTAAAAATCTGAACATATACTTTTATTTTCAATCTGCTTATGTCTGACCAGACAGCTGAAGGGAAGAAGCTGAAATGTGACACACAGAGGCCTGAAAGCACAGGTTTCTGATTGCTTGGCAAACTGTGAAATTAACCTCTGCATCAATGAGTGGCGCTAACCTCTAGATCACCCTCTCTCACTCTCTTTTGTTTCATAGTCTCCTCGGTAACTTCTCACACAAGAAAAAGAAAGCAAAAAAAAAAAAGGCTGGAAACTTCTAGATCATCCCATCGCTGACATTCGCAGGGCTCTCTGAGGAGAAAGTGTGTGCCAAACACAGTAAAATTAAGAGCGCTCCAAGCATTCCACTCCTCTCAGGAACTCACTCCTTTAAGCCCTCTAGAAAAGATGCATGATCATCTAGTGCACTTATAGGTGAAGTAGCGGACGATGGTCTGCACTAAACAATTTTTTCGACAATACAGGTGATTTCTGTAATTTTTTGAAGTTAAAATACTTGCTATATAATTTTAATTTGCAAAGACAACTAAAAGTAAAACATTCGAAGGTTGACTTTCTCAAAATGTATAAACAATGTGATGCTGTCAAAACATTGCTCTGAGAATCCAGACCTTTATGGTGTTTGAGAGTTTGGCAAGGGACATCCATTTAGATGCTGATATTGCATTGCTTTTTGTGTATTGTGCAACACTCTCAAAGTCCAGTGAGTGGCGCAGTTGGAGATAACAGCCTGTTCAGTTTTATCAGAAACATTGATCTGGCAATGTTTTATTACGTTGGTTTATGTACTTTTCGAAACAGCTTGAAAATGAAATGTTCGGTGAGTGGCGGTAAAAGACTAAAACTGACGACGTGACTACAGTGGTTTAAACTTAATATTATGAAGTGATGAGAATATTTTTGTGTGCTCAAAAACAAAACAAAAATAATGACTTTATTCAACAAATTCATATGTTCCCTGTCATACTGCCACGCTATTTTAAAATACATAAAATACGTCCGAACGACGGCTCAGTATTGGCCACCTCTGGTCACGTGAGCAGCACGACGCATGCGTGTGATGCTGACGCAGGAACCGGCAAATACGGAGCCGTTGTTCAGATGTAAACACTGAAGCTCTGCAACGAAAATAGCACAGCAACTCTTCCTCTTCTCTAAAGCAGCCCAACATGGTCTCACCCCTTTGTTCCATGTTCCCAGGGGCAGGGTTTATGTAAATTTTGGTGTTTGTGATGTCACCACCCTGGAAAGAAGCTTGTTGTAGTCCCTACCAGATGTTTGTTGTAGTCCTTAAAATGCGATTTCCGTAAAAGAAAATATCTCCCATTGGATTGAGCATCGTAACTTTGCAGATGTTTTTTTGTGCTCAAACAGCAACATTACACACTAAAGTTAAAACAATTGAAATCATAATCAACCACCCCTTTAAAGCCTGTCAAATCAACACAGCACCACCCTCAAGCTGAATAACACAAGCACACACCTGACCTTTGTCAAAAGTGTGGCTGCGTGTGTTCAGCAATTAAATCACGTGTGGGGGCTTAGAATCACATATTTCATTGCTGTTTGTGAAATAAGTAAACAATTTTCTGTCCAAAACCAAAAAACAAAAAAGCAATTTAACCTACATTTTAAGTCAAGTTCCAAAGACAATTACCACAAAACTCAATTAGGAATCTTAGTAATCTTCAAATTTTAGTCTTGTCTTTGGAATCAAAACCCACTTAAAAGAACTTAAAGGTTCAGAGTCAATGATTTCAGCCATAGTAAGCATAGTAATCTCTAATACTTAGATTTATAGATACAGATCAGTTCCACAGAAGGAAGTCATACAGGTTTGGAACAACATGAGGGTGAGCAAATCATGAAGAACTTTCATTGTTGGGTGAACTATCCCTTTAAGCACATATCTTTACCTCCATGAGGTCCGAAAACGTGCCGGCGCGTTTTGCAGGATTTTTTTCACATTGCAGCAAAACAGACTTAAAATACTCCGTCATTTCTTGTCATAGAGACATAAGTAATATATCAATTGAAACTATATAATGTCTTCTTTTATTTGTGTACACTCAGAGTAAAAACACAATGTTGTGCTTTTTGTAAAATAAAGAAAACTAACATGATGCGTGATCTCTCCTCTCCCTCTGAACGAAGTCCAATCTGACAGTTCTCAGAAAATGAACTAACTTATGAATACTAATGACAGAAAAATGACACTTATGTCTAAAGAAACGTTGAGATGTCATTTTAAATCGTGCAAGTCAAATCGAAAACAAACATTCTGTGTTTATGTAATCTGTATGAAAAGAGAGCAATGTCAGAAGTCTGTGATTCAGCTCATTATCCGCTAATGTGGCCACGCCCACGGAGCCAGCGCTATTCAGACGCAAATTCAGAGGCAATACATGTACATCGTCTCAATCATGTATTTATTGTCTTGAAAAGTGTTTACTTGGATGTTAAAGCCATGGTTAGCGATCTCTGGAAAACATGCCGTTAGTTCCTGTTTTCTTTTCTTCTTTATATGAATTTGTGGCCTAAAGGTGTACAGAGCACCCTCCGGCTGCAAGTATGAATTAAAAACACAGTATCCAGCACTCATAGTGATGACAATAAATATTACTTCTAAGTATAGAAAATTGACAAATATATAAGAATCCATCAATATTTCTCCAAATGTGCATGCTTTTAAGCTAAAAGCCTATATGAAATGCCATAGAGGTAACATAATTGTTCAGACACTTTGCATCACAGAAATACATTATATTTTAAAGAATATAATAGAATACCATTATTTTAAATTGTAATAATATTTCACAATATTGCTGTTTATGATGAGCTGAGACATTATTACAGAGGGTTTTCACAGCCTACCTCACTGAAAGGCCTCATTAATATGCAAATCATTTCAGGTCATTATTATGTGATTATTTTGTCTTCTCAGGTGTAAATGGCCCATTATTCATGCAGATTCACGCCTCCACGCATACTGTGTTTCTTGACAAAAAGTGTCTTACAAAAACTAAATCAATATATTGTTTTATATGAAAGAGTAGGCAGCATAATTTTTACATAATTGAGGCAAAAACTCTAGTCTACAACCTCCAATACCCAGAAGTCTTGTGAACACAGATTTAATATACTATATTATTTATTATATATTTTTTGGCCTTATTTCAGTGACTTAAGTTTTTTGTTTTTTCAATAACCACGCATAAACATTATTCCTTCAAAAATAAAAACATGTACATACATGTTCCTCACATATTATTGTAGCCTAGTTTGTGCTGAATACAGTGTAATGACACTTTTGTCATTAATATGTTTATGAACAACTGAAAAAAGCACAAATGTCAGGGCATGTCAAAACTTCTCCAAGCCCCAAATCAGCCTCAGACTCCAGAGGGTTAAAACACTTCAGACTATTAGCATGCCATTTAAAGGGCTTTGGCCTTATAAAACACATGGATATGGGCAGACTACTTCCTGAAGTCAGGGTGGAGGTCACTTAAGTAAAAGAGGAGGTAAACGTGTCTGAACAATGTGTGAATCACTAAAGTAACTCTTTCCCCATTCATCTCAGCCTTGAGTAAAGAGCAGCATGACAGTGATGACCTAAATGTGACACCTTCTCCCTGTCCGTCCCCAGTTCCTTGGAAACAATTGTCATAGTTTCAACACACCCATGAGCAAACTTAAAAGGCTCCTGCAAATGCTGGGAGCAGTTCTGCACCGTTTACCATGTTGAGTCCAAAGGAAATAGAGCAAGGTCAGCCTGTCACAGCTGATGGCTCAAGGAAGGAAGCTTGTGTGAATGTGCGCATGAGTTTGTGTTTTTGTAAGAATATGAACTCCACTTTAGATCACTTCCTGATAAAGCCAACAAAGCAAGAGCTTTTCTGTGGTGCTTGTTCAACTACACACAATTTTTGAGATGAAAACACATTAAATCTAAAACATACATATGAGAATATTTATAAAAAAAAAAAAAAAAGAAAAAGCATAACTTCCAATCCAGCTGTAATAGTCAAGTTATGCAAAGTCATGAAAAGTTAAAAAATGCTTCAAATTTAATTTACACCACATGCACAATATGTAAGCTGGAAATGTTTCACAAAAGTTACAGTTGGACTTTTTTAGGGGCCAAGTCAGATAACCTACTCTTAGACTGTGAAAAGTGTTTTAAGAGAGTTTAAGTTCACAGGGCCAAAGATGCATTGCAGATATTTGAAAAAACATCCACATATGAAACAAATAGACATTAAAATGCTCCGTTATCCCCCGGTAATAAACGTTATGGTGTAGCTTTAGGCTGTCTGCAACCTGCACAATATTTCTTAATGCCACAACATCCCTTGCAATATGCAAATCCAATTTCCAAATGCTTGCTGATGGTCCTGTATCAGCAGAACAAATTCAAGAGGTCTGCTCGGCTAGCTGGGGTCTAATCAGAGGTCACACCTCATTTAAGAGAAAATTGGCATGACAAGAGTCAGTCCCTGCAGGGATATAACTTTCCATTAGCCCCAGGGTTGAGGGAGAAGGGAATCCACACTCAACGACTGCAGATCACTGAAGGTCTTCTCACAAATTTCTCTGTGACTACTCAAAAAGGCATGCTATCTCTGACTAATATGTAATATATTAAAAAAAAAAAAAAGAAAGAAAGAGATATACTGTAAAATAAAAATAGAGAAAAAGATACTTGCAATAAACTGACCTCACAGTGCACTATTCCCACGGCAGAATATTCACTAAAGTAAATATGATCATCATTAAGATTGGAAAATGTTTTTGGAATGTTAATCATGGTACATATTACAATCAAAATAGTTAATGAAGAAACTTTCAATAACAATATCTTTACTGATAGAACTTTACTCAACTTCTTTTTGGTTGATCTTCTGAATCAGAAGGAATTATCCCACTAACATTCACAGGGGGAATTCATGAGGCAGGATGGCAGAAACAGACGAACAGTCACCTGGTAAATGTGTCATTCTGTTCAGCTCATTGTGAAAGCTCATTTCCCTCTCATCCCTACGGGTCACAATCAAGTCATCCAGCAGTCACTGTTCATGCAATGAATGCTCAAATTGTTCATGAGTAACACAGATTTACACCAGAAACTAGTGAGTAAGCCCTCTTCATTATCTGTTAAAGGTCATGTATCAGAAGCAAAAGCAAAGCTTTCTTTCCCAAACTCATGTAGAGTGTGACCTGGAATAACTTTTGCAATATCAGAGGTATGACACCAGCTTCTGGTATTAATACATAAATCAAGGCAACACACAGCCAATTGATCCAATACTGTCAGAACAAACAATAGATTCAATGTCTAGTTATTGGTGATCAATTGTTCATAATTAAAGCATTCCGTTACTTTTAAAGAAATTAAAACAAAATCATGTGTAATTTAATAGATTAATAACATGACACAACATATAATAAACCTAAAACTAAAATATCATTACAATTTAAAAAAAAGTAGTCCACTAAAAAACAGTTTTCTATTTTAATATTTTTTATATTATTCCAGTGATGCAAAGCTAAATTTTCAGCATCATTACTCCAGTCTTCAGTGTCATATGATCCTTCAGAAATAATTCATTATCAATCTAATATGATGATATGCTGATCAAGAAATATTTATTATTATTATCAATGTTGAAAACAGATGTGCTGCTTAATATTTTCATTTTTCAGGATTCGTTGATGAATAGAAAGTTCAAAAGAACAGCAACTATTTGAAACAGAAATCTTTTGTAAATTTATAAATGTCTTTACTGACACTTTTGATCAATTTATTGCTTCTTTGTTGAATAAAAGTATTAATTTCTTAAAAAAAGTAAAATAAAATTTTGAACAATACATTTTCCCATATAAAATTTTACAAATATAAAAATATGTTCTACTGCTGTCTTTTTGATGGAGCTAAGTTAATTAAACACAAAGAGCAAATGCTAAACTTAGCTCTTGCTAAACATCCCCCACCTTGTAAATTACAAAACTGGCATGTAAATTACAAAATTAAAGTTATAACGGTCAAATTCTGTAAAAGAAAGTGTTTTTTTTTTTTTTAAACAAAAGTGTTTTTTAAAAATGAATATCCTGAATCAATGCATGATGTTTTATGATTCATATCACAATTGCGTCATATTAAATGAACTGCATCGCATCACTGAACTGCATCATCATATTACATCATTTCACTTTAATTTTTTTTAAAACTGGAGTATATATATATATATACACACACAGTACAGGAACCACTAAGATTTTTAATGTTTTTAAAAGAAGTTTCGTCTGCTCACCAAGGCTACATTTATTTAATTAAAAATACAGTAAAACAGTAATATTGTGAAATATTATTACAATTTAAAATAACTGTGTACCATTTAAATATATTTGACAAATTAATTTATTCCTGTGATGCAAAGCTGAATTTTCAGCATCGTTACTCCAGTCTTCAGTGTCACATGATCCTTCAGAAATCATTCTAATATGCTGATTTGCTGCCCAATAAACATTTATGATTATTTTCAATGTTGAAAACAGTTGTGTACTTTTTTTTTTTCAGGATTCCTTGATGAATAGAAAGTTCAAAAGAACAGCATTTATCTGAAATACAAAGCTTCTGTAGCATTATACACTACCGTTCAAAAGTTTGGGGTCAGTAAGAATTTTTATTTATATTATTTTTTGAAAAGAAATTAAAGAAATTAATACTTTTATTCAGCAAGGATGCATTAAATCAATCAAAAGTGGCAGTAAAGACATTTATAATGTTACAAAAGATTAGATTTCAGATAAACACTGTTCTTTTGAACTTTCTATTCATCAAATAATCCTGAAAAAAAATATTGTACACAAATATTTTGTACAATTGTACACATTAAATGTTTCTTGAGCAGCAGATCAGCATATTAGAATGATTTCTGAAGGATCATGTGACACTGAAGACTGGAGTAATGATGCTGAAAATTCAGCTTTGCATCACAGGAATAAATTACTTTGTCAAATATATTCAAATAGAAAACAAGTTATTTTAAATTGTAATAATATTTCACAATATTACTGTTTTTACTGTATTTTTAATTAAATAAATGTAGCCTTGGTGAGCAGACGAAACTTCTTTTAAAAACATTAAACATCTTAGTGGTTCCAAACTTTTGGACTGGACTAATATATATATATATATATATATATATATATATATATATATATATATATATATATATATATATATATATATAAATAATATATTTTATTTATATTTTATTTTTTTTTTTTTTTTTTTTTTTTTGTAAAAAATAAAATAAATTAAATTAAATTAAATTAAATTAAATAAACCTCATCTAGACACTTAACAGAGACTCATTTGGCCTGCCTGGCACTAAGTGCTTTATCTCTCTCTGCCTCTCCTTATCTGGGCTGTGTTAGCAGGGCTCTGCTCACTACATCCACATTGAGGCTGTGCAGGAACACTAATTAAACCCAAATGTGCCGCATGCTTCCTGGATCACATCCTGAAAAGCTTTTCCATCGCTTTCAGTGTTTCTGTCCTATTTTACACTCAAAAACTCAAGAGAAGGACAATTGGGCTGGGGCAAAAGACACTAACACCCACAAAAACAACCAAAATAGAAAAAAACATTGTGTCTAAAGCATACGCTTGCTTTTCGATGCAGTCAATGGACCATTTCTAAGTAAACATCAGATGCCGTCTACAATGTTTACGACACAGTCTTCATTGTAAAAGTTGAAATTTGGTGTCTATTTTTATGCAGCACATTCTATGAACTCCAGATCTGGACAGTCACACCCACCAGCTGCATGCATGCGTCTCAAACCAACAAGCCCCGTAGCTAGAGTGCAAGGCCCTGTTCTCACAATCTGACCCACAACAACTGTGCCAGAGGGGGGAGGAAAGTCATCAGAGACTTATTTATCTTTCATATGCAAATATGGAATCTGATGAGGGTACATCTTGGACCAATAACACCAATAAGGAACAGATCTTTAGCAAGGGAAGCACTTGGTAACAGATAGAAAAACAAGGTAAAGTTCACCCAAAAATAAAAATTCTGCTATCACATACTCATCATAATGTCGTTCCAAACGTCATTCCAAACCCGGACACTTTCAGACTTTGTCTTCAAAACACAAATGAAGCACTGTTTAGTGAAACCTGAGAAATTTCTGTCCTTCCATTGAAAGTCAATCACTAAAACTAAAACGCTTCAAAAATGGAAAGTCAATCTTGCTTGCTTGATGTGCGAGAACCAGCAAGCTTTGTTCTTCCACGTCAACCATGTACGGTTGAGTTTCTATTCCACTGATCATATTTTATGTGCTTGATGTAGTTATATTTGAGTAAAAGCCTAAATTAAATCTGTCCATCTTGGATTAAGCTGCGTCTTATAGGTTTGGAACAACATTAGAGGATGAGTAACTGATGACAGAATTTTCATTACCATCTCTTTAACCTTGAGAACAATATAGAAAGTTAATGACAAGTCCAAGAGAGCAGAAGGCTGAGAAAAACTATTAGTTTCTGTGTCCAAGATTTACATAAATGCTTCTTTATTTGGTGCTTTACAGCTTCACTAACCTTCTCCTAGATTGGCTCAATGCAGTTTTTAGTCATGACTATGGAATATGGTTTCTAAGCCAGTGTTACACTCAGAATAACTAATACTGACCCCAGAAAAAAAAGCCTTTCCAGTACAAAGAGTGCAAAAATAGCCATTGCTAGGGTTACGTTCATCTTTAAAACAGCAACACCAAATTTTGATCACGTTAACAGCCATCCTGTCTGTGTGAGGGTAGAGCAGATATGATTATATGGAAAGTTTTCATATTTCTTTTTTACTGCCTAAAAGGAATCTTGATAATCTTAGTGTTGATCCAGTTCTAAAACAATGCATCAGATCAGTTGATCTCACTTTATGATACAGCTCCAACATTCTTTCCTATGAGGAGTTTCTGTTTTTACCATTAGCATATGCTGGATTCTGTGTGATTTGATCACTGCTCAACCTGAAGAGTGCTTAGGAAGAAGACGTTCTCATGGGCCCCTGCTTCTCAAAACACAAATCTTTGGCACACCTCGATTCCAATACAACTGACTGTGGATACAGTGGGGTTCAAAAGTCTGAGTCAATGAAAGGAAATCTGGGATTTAAAATCTTATAAACACATAAAAATAGGGGTGTGGGATATTGTCCACAATGATATCATAATTGTTGTTTTAACAACGTGTGAGATGACATAATCGAGTACGTCACTCACTTCGCAAAAACCGAACAAAAACTGCATAAAGATGACACATAGATTTAATAAGTACAGAAAAACAGCCACCTTAGACCTGGGACACACGAGACGATTTTCAAATCTTAACCGATTTTAAAACCACAGACATAATGACAGTTTCAACCGATTTTTAGCATTATAATCCTCTGAATGCACACACTAGATAATTCGACCAGACTGCGACACACCTGTTGATTGCAGGAACGATTTCATAGTGACAAGATCTCATGGAGACTTACGAGATCAAACGTGACTTGAGAAGAAAAAAAAAAAAAAGGAGGACAATCGACGCTGTCAGCAGGCTCTCCTGCCTCGCGTTCTGCTTTACAATGAAAAACAAAATAGAAAAAAAGGGAATATGGGTAATCTCTTTTTCTCAGTTGGCATGTTTGTGGCTGCCGAGTTTCAGCTAGAAGCATGCAACATCCGGTTGGTGACACTTGCTCAGTCTCATTGGCTATCACAGGTACCGCATCAGAGGCAGCCCGATCAAGAGTCGTAAATATCAAACATGTTTAATATTTACAATTTGAGAGGGGGGAAGCTCCATCTCAATCGGGAGCAGTTAAATGATCATAATGACACTACACAACCCAGGTGAAAAAAATACATTTCAATAATGTACTTAAAGTGCACTAATTTTGTACTTAGGGTGCGTTTACACTTGTAGTTCTGTTTGTTTGGTTCATTTGGTCCGGACCAAAGAAGAAAAAAAAAAAATAGTCCTGGTCCGATTAGCGTTAAGACTGGCATTTTTATCACCGAACCAAAAGATACCGAACCTTAAGGCATAGGGATACTTTCACAACGTGATTGGTCGGATTTTATGACGTATTGCCTATTTTGAGACAGAACTTACCGAACATCCAAAACAATTCTGTGTGCTGAGATAAATGCGCTTGTGTGTGTGTAGCGGTGTGTAGCCTGCATGTGATGGTATTTTGGCCAACTGGGAACTCGTGAAGAGCTTATAAAATGTGTAAAGGAGTCAAAACAGTGGCGGGAATCCATCCGTCACACACACAAATTATCTGCTGCATGGAGACGCGCGTGTGATGGGCAAACTCGCGACCATGACAGGAAAAACCGACATGCGTGAGGATTCTGTCCTTTTTAGGGTCTCGTCTTCCTGTTTTTGTATTGTTTACATGTCTTTGGTCTGTGTTGCGTTCATACATCATTCGAACCGCACCAGTTTGTTTGGAAGCGGACCGAGAACCATCTTTTCAGCGGTCTTGGTCCACTTGTTTGGTGCGCACCAGGGTTCGGATGGCAGCATTCACACATGTTCAAATGAACTGCACTAACCGAGCAATCGCACCAGGGTTCGTTTTAATCGAACCAAACATGACAAGTGTGAACGCACCCTTAATATACTAAAAATTCTACTTTAGTACTTCTTAATATAATCTTAAGAACATCTAAGTGAACTCAACTGTGCTATTTTGAGACACCATGAAATATGAACTAAAAAGTGCTTTTAATATACTGTCTCTGTATTTAAAAAAATATATTTAGTTACCACTTGTAGTACACTATGGGTTCAAATGTACTATAAGTGATTTCTAAATATATTTTTTTAAATACAGAGACAGTATATTAAAAGCACTTTTTAGTTCATATTTCATGGTGTCTCAAAATAGCACAGTTGAGTACACTTAGATGTTCTTAAGATTATCTTAAGAAGTACTGAAGTAGAATTTTTAGTATATTAAGTACAAAATTAGTGCATGAAAATAGCAACGCCAGTTTACACTTTCTTCGTAACTTGAATAGAGGGTATGCATTGACGTCACTTTCCCGCCAGAATGCGGGACTGAGTGGCAAAAGAGCTGCTGCGTGACTGGATTTAGTAGGGGAAACAGCAAAAACACAAGGAAAACAAACGATAATACTAAAGGTTGGGTTCGAAAGTGTTCCTTATGACATGTCAAAGAAACTTAATCAATGGATATTGACATGCAGCCAGGAGTCGTGTTTCCTGATATTTATATGTGATTTCGACGCTGGGGAAATACATAAAGCAAATCTGCCTGTGATATTTTATATAACTACAATATCGGTAGGTTTAAATCGGAGTGATCACTTATATCAATATTATATATTTCTTTATATCGTCCAGCCCTGAAACTTGTATAGTTTTTAATCAGTGTTTATTTAAAAACACCCAATTATGCAGAATATAAGATGGAAAATATTTAATTGATGAATTGTCAACACAATATATAACAATACAATATATAGGGTATAGTTTTACCTCAAAATCCAACATTTTGACAAAATGATAACTGCAAATCCTTGTTTCCTGGAGTACAGCTGTTTCTGTGAATTGCAGCAACCTATTTGCTTCTTTTTTTCTATAGCTTTCAGCAATCTGTAAAAATATACCTCGGATTTTTGTACAGTTAGTCGCAAAGCCAGTTATGGATGTGTTTTGTGTGTATTTCTATTTTTTTTTTGAAAGTGAACTAATCCTTTAAAATCTTCAAGTGTGTGGCCAGCCTTATAAAAGATAAAAATGCCCTCCCAAAAATAAATTTAATGGAAGTTACTTTCTGTCTCTACATTGAGCTAACCACCACATAGAAAATGAAGAATATGAAAAGCAGCCAAGGTACAAACAAAAACACACTCTGTGGTCAAATTATAATTTTTGACGAAATACCAAAAAATATTGTGATTAATTGCATTAATTTAACTGCACAAATTTAGTGCAGCAAAAGGCGTGGAGTAGGGTTAGGGGTTAGCTGCTGTTTTAGCATTGTGTACCTTTCGGCACATCTATCACAACCTGCAACTATTCCTGTCTCACCATGCGAACTACTTTTTACAGACGGTCGGTGTTCTTGCTAAAACTGAAGCACACAGTGAAAAATTTCACTTTTTGCTCAAATTGCTATGCTGATTACATAATTTGTAATGAAAAATTGTATTTAACTATAAAAGAGCAAAATAGTTTTACTCAGACCTATGAACCGACTCTGTAGAGCATATGAAACTGCCTCAGCAGCAGGCACTCCAAGTGCACTTAACAGTGTAAACATCAGATCCAGATCATGTAGGCAACTAGCCAGACAGCAATTTAGAAATGAAAAATCACATGCGACTTACTCTCTAGAGGCCTTGCGGGGGCTTCGTGTACTGATGGAGGGGTTTTGTATTCATTAAAGGTAGGAGTGATGCTGGCTGCTGAGGTGAAGCTGTTCTCCGACTCCCTCGCAGGAGACGGTGTGTCCAGCTGTCTGTTAATGTGCATCTCAGGCCGTCTAGATGGAGCTGAGATCTCAAGAGGGCTGGGAGGCTCTGCTCGCTTCTGGGACAGCTCGGGAATCCGGGACGTAGATACTGGCGGGTCGGCTCTCCTAGGAGGTGTTGGAGGTTCTTGGGGTCTGCTGTGGTTACCCTCAGCCCTTCTGTGAACTGGCACATCTGTGGCTTTACTCTGGAGCGAGACCTCAGGTCTCTTTAAGCCGAAGCGGGCGATACCGGGACTGGGTGAGCTGTCCACCTGCTTCGAGGATATGTCGATGGAGATCTCCGTCCTGCGTGACCCAGCGTCTTGGATGCGGCCCCCTGATAACTCCATGCGGCGCAGGCTGGACTTTGGAGAGCGCTGGTTGGAGGACGAATCTGAAGCGTGCCTGGAGGTGGATTCGGAGTTGAGGGATCTCGAGTCGTAGAAGCGGCTGCTTGCAGAAGAGGTGGAGGAACGCAGAGGGTTGGTTGTTCTACGGGAAATAGGGGAAGGGTTTGTGGATGTATCCTCCTCCACTTCAAAGGACCTCTTAAGTGCTGTGAACAAATATAAACAAATATGTGCATAAAAACCAGCAACTTTCAAAACTTAAAACAGAAAACCTACTTAAAATAGATAACTAAATACATTTATTTACACTTAAACTAATTATTTGTAGTATGTTTAGGTAGGATTTATACTAACTTAAACCTAAAACTGAATCATATTTTAAAAAGGAGCATAAGAGTTGCCTTATTAAAAAAATATAGCCAATAGGGCTAAATAAAAAAATAAAAGAAGCCAGACTGATATAATCGCCAGTCAATCATTCTGAGTGCACTGGTAGAAAAAGAAACCTTTTTTACTGGTTAAAATTGTAAACAAAGTTCGCAGGGTCACACTCATCTCCATAACAAATGTAACAAGACGCTGAAACAAAGGTTTCTTTTGCGCTGGAGGGGAAATAAAGCTAAAGAGTACTTGTCTGCTTGATATAAGCACAATTTTTGGATTTCTGTATTTTAAAATACCTGATTTCACACGTTTAAAATGTTTCGTAAACATATCTGCAGCTTGAGAGCGCTCGCGCCTAAAAGAACACAGCCTTCACCTGACGCAAGCGCAATTATCACCTGACCTAAAGCGCCATATCCGATTCTTCAACGAATCGTGCTTTTGAGTCAATGAATCGGTTGGCTCACAAAGGTTTGTTCATTGAATCGGTCCGAGCGGGAGCCAAAAACCGAACCATTAAACAGAGAAAAGCCTCTTTCATTAGATCTGACTTGTGATGATGAGCGAGCTGACAAGATTAGGACTGAACCGAGGATTTGAATGAGGTAAGTTAATTTAACAGAATAGCAGAAATATTACAGATTTAAGAAA
The DNA here is from genome assembly GCF_024489055.1 of Chanodichthys erythropterus. Classification (NCBI taxonomy): domain Eukaryota; kingdom Metazoa; phylum Chordata; class Actinopteri; order Cypriniformes; family Xenocyprididae; genus Chanodichthys; species Chanodichthys erythropterus. Next base: position 39,001,920 of record NC_090223.1, read on the forward strand.
TTTAAGAATCATTATTTAATATATATATATATATATATATATATATATATATGAATTAATTTGATGACAGCGCAATGCATACGAAATAGTTTTGTTTTTATTAAATATCATTTAAATGTTCGAAACATTTTCAGCCAAGAGATGTAACTTAGGCCTAAAGGAATTTTAATACTGTTTGCAAACACTGTCTTTAGATTTATAATGACTCTGTTTTAAGAGCAGATATTTCAGACTGTACAGGCTTAGGTATTCATAAAACGAAACTGAAGAAAAAAAACCTAATAAACAGCAATATATATAATATCCTACCTACTTGTTTACACGAGCGTTCAGAAACCACGAGGGACGTAATTACGCAATGACGTAAAATGAGCACTGAATCAATTTTTTTAACGGCTCTTTGAAATGAACTGTTTGAAAGAGTCTACTCGCGAAAACGAGTCATCTGCCGTTTCCTCCATTTATTCGGCGAATCATATTTCAAATTGTATCATTTTAAAGTTAAACGTTGTCTAGATTAGTATATCTGATCTCTGCTCTATATTTTTCGGCTATTTACACAATTTATTTGGCCCACTGTTTCAACATCATGATATTCTAAAAAAAAGAGTATGAAAATACTCATATTCTATAAGTACATCAATGCAATATGGGTTCTTAAACTATAATATATTTTCGTGGCCAGAGATCTTGTTTTTAATATTTAAAAAAAAAAAAAAAAAGTAGACTTTCTTTACTTGTCTTCTTGAATTCCTTGTTCACTTAGAAAGCAGTAGGAGTGTATTGTTTTTTTTTTTTTATTTATTTGGGTTTTTTTTTATTACAATTATGAGGTAATTTTAGGTCACTATGCTGTGTGCAGAGGAGCAAAACCTACAAAAACTCAAATAAGAATACAGTATAATGAAATAAATGTCACATTCATAGAAAGCTAAATGTATAAGTTGTTATATAATTGATAGAAAATAATTCCATTACATATGATGCATCAGGGGCATTTTTGTAACTTTCGGCTTTTTTGTCCTGGTTCATTTCTTACACTACAGAGAGATTGCTGGCATTGCATCAAGACAAAAAAGTTTTCCTCCATAGCTAAGAGTGCAAACATTGATGAGTTTTTGAAACTAGAGCTGGAGAGCCTTAAGATTAGATTTTTCAATTATCTGCAGTGTGGTGCTTGACAGAAACAGACACACAATGGCATCTTTGGTCACTCAGGACATTTGTCTCTACTAATCCCCAGGAAATTTCTAGACACTCGAGTCATGTACAGACACAGCAGTCAAAGTAATGGCCAACAGCAGCGCTATGCCTTTAATTTCTGAGCAGGTGGTTGCTATCCCATCCAGTTGGTCTGTACAAACATTAACCCACACATCCCTCTGTGTCTTCTGTAGAATGGTATGGCTGCTTGTCTCTGCTGTTTTGTAAATAAAATCCCTTCATTTTCATGCTGGTTCTTGCAATTTACTGGACGTGTGTAACATATTACCAAGTGCCTCATTTTAGCACATGATTTTGAAGCTCAGCGACTATTTCATGACTGAAACAACTGAAACAGCAGTTTGGCCTAGTAAGATTTGGAACATTAGCCAAAATAAACAGTATAATCTCTATTTACTGTGACCTTTTGTTGCTATCTCTCTGAAGCTACTCTGAAATCAAAGTTTAGCAAGTTTTGTTTTTCTCGAGTCAATGAACGCTGGTTAGATGCAAAGGGCCCTTGCAATTCTTGCTTTTTTGTCATACAAACTTCAAGGCATCAAATTCAAAGCTGGATCTAAGTTCAGTGTGGGAGAGGATCAGTGTTTGAAGTACTATTGGCAGCCATATTCATGAGAAAAACACGATTGCTGTTTGTGCACATCAGATATGAAGGCATGGGACAAAATATGAATATCTTGGGCATATCTTAGGCAAAAGGTGGCTAATTCTATTCTCAAATCATCTTGAAAACTTAAAGGTAGGGTAGGCGATTTTTTTATAAACACTTTTTGTTATACTGGTTTGGACTCTCTTCACATCCTGATCGCAATCAATAATAGAAGTGGTCTAAATGTTTAAAAATGTACATATGTCTTCTGTGGAAGTCTCAAAAAAAATGTTCATCCAATCATTGCATTAGGTCCAAATGCAATTGTACAATGCCCTGTCAACATATGTATTTCCATACCTCTGTGCACCTGCTTGCACATACATCAGACGTCATCAGCATATTGTAGACAGATGTAAACAAACAGCAGCCACCTTTTACAGTTCCTCCTGAGCCAAAACAATGAGATTATGCTGTTCACACCATGTCTTAACCGTAATTATGAGATATCAACCCGTGACTTTCTACCCAGAGCTGATCCCATGTTCAGACATGGAATTATGCGTTTCGATGTCAATACTACCAATGCCGAAATTAATCTGCAGCAGTCAGGTGGTACAAGTAAGAGCTCTGCAAATTGTTTACGTTCATTATGTAATGTTATGTGCTTTAAGACATGAGGTAATTTAACATTTTTTTCTCGTTTTGTGATGCTTTACAGACTCTGCTGTGTGTGTTTGTGTTTTGGAGGAGGCGCGGCTTTGGAGACGCTCTAAAGGGAGGGTAGGATCTTATGCTTTCAAAGCTCACTTGCTATGGGGCGTTCCGAAATTGCCTACCCTACCTTCAAACATCCAACAGACTTATTAGGCACAGTATGCACAGCAGTGTTGTTATTTTTAACTAAAAAAACATTCAAAATAATTTTCATATTAAAGGGATAGTTCACCCAAAAATGAAAATTTGATGTTTATCTGCTTACCTCCAGGGCATCCAAGATGTAGGTGATTTTGTTTCTTCAGTAGAACACAAATGATGATTTTTAACTACAACCGTTGCATTCTGTCAGTCATATAATGCATGTAAATGGGAACTCAATCTATAAGAGTCAAAAAACATGCACAGACAAATCCAAATTAAACCCTGCAGCTCGTGACGGCACATTGATGTCCTAAGACACGAAACGATCGGTTTGTGTGAGAAACCGAACAGTATTTATATAATTTATTACCTCTAAAACACCACTATATCAAACTGCCCTGCGCATTCGGTTAGTGAGGTCTGAAGGCGTTCTGATGACGGAAGTGATATCTCACTTATTGAATCAAAGCGCGCGAGATCACTTCCGTCATCAGAACGCGTTTTCTGACCTCACTAACCGAATGCGCAGGGCAGTTGGATATAGTGGCGTTTTAGAGGTAAAAAATTATATAAATACTGTTCGGTTTCTTGCACAAACCAATTGTTTTGTGTCTTAGGACATTAATGTGTTGTCACAAGCCACAGGGTTTAATTTGGATTTGTCTGTGCATGTTTTTTTTTTACTCTTATAGATGAAGTTCCCATTGACATGCATTATAAGACTGACAGACGGCAACGGTTGGAGTTAAAAATCATCATTTGTGTTCTAGTGAAGAAAAAATCACCTACATCTTGGATGCGCTGGGGGTAAGCAGATAAACATCAAATTTTCATTTTTGGGTGAACTATCCCTTTAAAAATGCCTTGTAAAAGTATCCATTATGAACCTCAATGTTTTACGTCATGCTTTTCGGTGGCACACTTATCATAACACAGCAGGACTTGTCGACCCCAACACACATGGATCTAGTTTCTTCCAACACACAGGAAAAATGACCTCCGGTCAGCAGGACAGGATGAAAGCTGATGGTCCTGTTTTACAGTACCTCCCTTGCATTTGGATAAGGAAATGAGGCCTGCCAGGCATTTGATTCATTTTTGAGAGAGTTTTTTTTCCCCTTACACCACTGGTGTTTTGATTGGATATGTGATACTGTACATTTAGGCTCATAACACAGTTGTTTTGAACTGGTTAACTTTTTCTCATGAGCCAGAGGACAGAATGACTATTTTTCTCATGTCTCATCTTCAGAGGGGGCTTTTTTTTAAAGCTGTGCCCAGATGATGTCATTTCCTGTCATTTTAAAGTGTGGTTGGATTAAAAAGGAATCCTACTTCATGCAGGGAAATGTGTGCAATGTATGCATGCGTCAGATACAAACAACATAACTTTAGTAGCAGTTCACACACACATAAAGTCCCTGAGGCAGGATTGTGATTGTGTAAAATGATTGTGAATGGGTGTTAAACAGGAAGAGATATTGTCAGTTTTGTTCCTTTTAGTTCAGGCAACAATATGCTTGTCACAAAATAGAAGTATACACATATGAATCATAATAGTTTGATAATCAACAGAATTAATAGCTCTTAAGTTTTGTCCTCAAACAACCTTTTCATGCACAGGCAGGAAGTGAATGATTACAGACATATTTTATTGTTTAGTCCATTATGGTCGCTCTGAGCTTTTAGACTACATAAAGTACAATATAAAAACCATACAGTCCACTACAGCCAAACCAAGCACATGATCTCTTACATAATAATCTTCTGCTCAATGTGGTGCATGTGTATTTTTGACAGGGTAAGCTGGCTAGACATATTTGATGAGAGCTCCAATGGTGTCGTACTTTGAAAAACAAACCTCAGTCTATCTGTGGTTTCATAAACTATTTAGAGTATCCAAAAGATCCAGATCACAAAATGCACTGAAATGCCTGCATCAAATACATTTAAGAAAAATCCATTCCTGTAAAGGTGAACGGCATTTTTCGGAAGATTTTCAAATACACTTTCTGTCCTTGTTTGTGCAATACTCATTCCATTGTGTAATGGGGTGGTTGCTATGCAGTTGCTAAGGTGTTCTAAATCTTCATTAGCACATTTCTATACAATTGCTAAGATAAAAGTAGCATTTAGCCCCTGGTTATGCAGCTGCTAGGAAGATGCTAGTATGATCTTGTTGAATGTACTGTTTAAGTACAAGCTTTAGTACAAGTTTTTATGTTATGTAGGCTTTGGGTTAATGGCTTGTTCACACCAAGAGCAATAACTATAATGATAAGACAGCACAGAGGAACAATATCATTACATTTTTTTTTTTTTTTCAGCTGATGAACAATAAAAACATTGGAAGCCCATCAGAATCCATGCTGCTTTAAAAAGCTTGAGTATTCTCTGATATATTTTTATCCATTTTAATATTTAGCAGACAAAACCATAAGTCTGTTCAAAAAGCAAGAGCATGTCTCCTCGAGTTGCGCTCCAAAGTATGTGCAATAGCAAGCAGCACTAACTAAAATTAAAGTGGGTGATTTGATAGCTGTTTGGTCCAGAAATTAACTTAAAGGCATAATATGTAAGATTTTTGGATTAAAATATCCAAAAACCAGTAGAACACAAGTCAATATTTTGTTCACTTACTACTTGCATTATCTCAAATGTTTCCAAGTATGTTTAAATCCAGAGAATTAAGCAATTTTAACCAGGATACGGACCATGTCCGTGCATCACCTATCAATGGCATCAAACCCGCGTTACCCTCTGGTTTTATTTTGTAGAAACCATGAAAACACCAAAGACGCTTTAATATATTATGTTTTATTAGACAGGTCATCTCGTTTTCTTGATCTACTGCAAATACCATGTGTTTCCATGTCTCATAACAGCCGCCGAGTGAACACACAGAGTAGCATGATAACAAATTTCAACACACAAATGTATCTAATATAAAACAGCACTGCGTTACCCCACATACGCATGACCGGAAGAAGCGGAAGTGCTCGTCTGCGGCATAATAAAAGCTCCGCCGCTCTCGAGCCGCGTGTCGCGCTCGTCTCTCATTAACAATCGCTCCAGCGGCTTCGTTCAACTCCAACGGCTTTCAGCCACACCCTGCTTCATACGACAGTTAATACATCTTTAATACATTAGCTCAGGGGTAGGCAAGTTCGGTCCTAGAGAGCCGCTGTCTTGCTGAGTTTAGCTCCAACCTTAATCAAACACACCTGAACAAGCTAATCAAGCTCTTCAGGATTACTAAGGCTATAGGCAGTTGGAGCTAAACTCTGCAGGACAGCAGCTCTCTAGGACTGAACTTGCCTACCCCTGCATAGCACATCCATTAATACGATTTCTGTCCACATTCCGTCGGATTCTTTTCCACCGGCTGTAGGACAACACCTCCCATGATTCCGCAAAATCAAGGCGTCATCAAGCTACGCCTTTGTTTTGAATAAGCAACCTCTAGTGGCGAAATTCACATAGTGTCCCTTTAACAGTTCAACTATAATCTTAAGAGCAATCTATCGTAATTATCAGTCACATCTAGTCACATTTCTAGCCAGAAAAAAAGACTTTCGTAGCAGCTCAACACCATAATGCCAGAGAATCAGAGGTTTTTGAGGTATGTGCCGACAAAAACAACAGGATACAAACAGATAGTGTAATTCTGCTGTAATGATATGTTTGGCCTTGCTGATCTGCGAGAGTTGGAAGCTATGTGACGCAGCCCCGGGCTGTGGTGGGAAATGGGCCGCACAAAAACGCATAAGAGTCTTCTCTCTCTCCCACAGTACACACAGCTGCAGCTTTGAGTAAACATGTACATACAAACTCACACAGATGTGTTTGCTCTCACACAACCCTATGCTCAAACACATGCACATCTATGGAAGCAAGAGTTTGTGTTTGGTTGTACGTATGCATAACTGCTCATCAATTAGTTGTCCAGAAATTAGCCAACTAATCTACAGGTTGAGGTTTGGCTCAATGTACAGGTGAGAAACAAACATCTGCATATCTTCACTGCTTACGGTTTCTGTTAGCCTCCGGGTAACAGTTGATTAGTTTCTGGGCGGTTTGCATTTTTGGCTTGTATGTTAACAGTCAAAATGAACTTCATCTCAAATGTCAGCAGCACCAGCGTAGTTTACTGGGTTCACATTATTTTCACTTAATTACAGGTAACTGTGCAAAACTATATGCACATGCAGCTACAGTTTGATGTACAATAGTCAATGGAAATAGAACAAGTGCAACTGAAGTCATGTGATTCACGAATAGTTGATAACCCAATTGGAAAATCCTTTTTAGGCTTGTTATTGGAAAATGGTCGATGGTCTAAGGTGGTCATTAGCTGGTCAGTTGCAGCAACAAACCAACTACCAGCTGGTTCACTCAATATGAAAATGACATAATTTACTCACATTCATGTTGTTATGTTCTTCTGTGGAACATATTAGAAGGTATTTTGATAAATGTCCATACAATATGGGCACCAAAACTGTTTAGCTATTGTGGTAGAATTTATCCTCTACCGCGTCTACTGGCGACAACTTGCTGCGAGTCGGACAGCGTCTTGCCCCCTATGAACACTAACACTTGGGAATAAGATCTTTAGTGTTCCACTAACCTGCTGCACAGCAGTAATCAGACAAGACTCCAGAAAATGTCTTCAGTGTGATTTTATCACGGCCGGGAGGACCAATTTCAGAGAAAATCTCCCGATCAAGAGCGTACAACAGTTTTTATTGAAAAGGAACATGGTAAAGGTGACACGATTCATTACATCATTTAATTCCAACTTGATTGGTTCAACATATGTATAATTCTTTGTTACTAGGTAGGAGTAAATCTCGATCATGAGGTTGGACATAAATAACAAAACTGGACAACCTGTCTAGTTTTATTTCTCCTTTTGTTATTTTTAGACACACAGTAGCCTAAATCTGGCCCAAGTGTTAGACATTCAGTATCAAAAACATATATGAATGTTATCCCTGTATGGAAAGAAATGTTAAGTTATGATTAATTAAAATTAAAGTTAAAATTAAAATTTCTTTCACACTATCAGCATTCTTCAATATAACTTAAAGAAAGAAAGAAAATTCTACAGATTTGGAACGACATGAGGGTGAGTACTGAGTAATTGATTTTTAGGTGAACTAACCCTTTACGACAACCAAGCTTTTTTAGAACATTGTTACGGGTTAACCAGCTATTGACCAGTCTAGACCAGCTAAAACCATCTACCAAATTAAAAAAAAAAAAATTCCAACTGGTTAATCATAGTTAATGCAACCCTAAATATAGTAAGTGTTGGCGAGAGTGATTGTGGCAGTGTTTTTATATAAATGACTTAAGTTTAAATGAAAATACAGATCTCTTTTCAATGCTATTTTAAGAAAGACTGAGGAAAACAGCATAAATACAGGCTGATATGACAAAACCATTATCAGTACACACTCTTTCTCATGCACCTCTCTTTTTTCCCTATATTTATAAACTTTACCTGTCTCTATTTTAAAGGTGCCATAGAATTTAAAATTGAATTTACCTTGGCACAGCTGAATAACAAGAGTTCAGTACATGGAAATTCTTATGTAAATCTCATTTGTTTAAAAGACCTCCGAAGAACAGGCGAATCTCAACATAACACCGACTGTTACGTAACAGACTAGGTAAGCAAGCAAGAACAATAGCGAAAAATGGCAGATGGAGCAATAATAACTGACATGATCCATGATAACATTATATTTTTAGTGATATTTGTAAATTGTCTTTCTAAATGTTTCGTTAGCATGTTGCTAATGTAATGTTAAATGTGGTTAAAGTTACCATCGTTTCTTACTGTATTCACAGAGACAAGAGCCGTCGCTATTTTCATTTTTAAACACGTGCAGTCTGTATAATTCATAAACACAACTTCATTCTTTATAAATCTCTCCAACAGTGTAGCATTAGCCGTTAGCCACGGAGCATAGCCTCAAACTCATTCAGAATCAAATGTAAACATCAAAATAAATACTTTACTCACATGACCTGAAGCATGCATGCAGTATGCATGACGAACATCTTGTAAAGATCCATTTGAGGGTTATATTAGCTGTGTGAACTAGCGGGTTTTATAGCGGAGAGCTCGGGGGGCAGGGATCGCGCAATTTAAAGGGGCCGCAGCCTGAATCGGCGCATATTTAATGATGCCCAAAAAAACCTTTGGATTGGTGTTAAACCAAGGTAAACCAATGCTCATAACAATCATCCATTCAAGTTCTGCAGCTTAGCAAGGGTTAACTTCAGGCATATTATAAGGTTTCATAAATGAGAACTTTTAATATCCTCTCAGTTACAGATAGCCATAAACTTCAGTCATGTGACTGCTCACCATAACACATGCACATAGCACGTTTCCAGGGAGTATATCAATATGTTTTCACTTCCAAAGTAGAGCCATGAATTTTAGATGTTATGAGCTTCATTTATTAAGCCCATTTCCTTGTGCGGAGGCCAGCACTGAATAAAGGGAAGTCATTTATTGCTATGTCCCCAATCTCAATTCTCTGAAAGAGTGAAAACGGCATTAGGCTGTATGTGATGTGATGTCATTGGCGGGAGGCACTGCTAGCAGATAGCATCACTTATTTGTTTTGCTCTGGGAGCCGCTAATCTGCTAAAAAGGCTAGCATTGCTAGTGTAGCATATGTTGTTCACTTGTTTCCAAATAGGATTCTTAACTAGCAAGACATTTTTAGTGAGCGAGCTTTAACAAAAGTTGGTTGACAAGCATCACCAGCTAAGTTTAAAACTGTGCTAGTTCATCAGGTAGACCAGCCAGGAAATTCATGCTGGTCTAAGATGTATTTATTTTTAGCAGTACTGAAAGGATTTCCTTATCTTCATGTGAAACTTACCATAGAATTGATAAGCATTTGCTTGTTTATTTACTAGTCGTTAACTGAAGCTAATAGACTTGTAATGTGAATATAGCAGTGAGATGGTTTTCCAACCCTGAGCTAACATTGCACAGAACCACACTATAAAGTGCATACTTCTCTTTATAGTGTGGTCAGTCCTGCCTTTACATTCTGCAAATAGCCACGCTTGATGATGAATTTAGAGACAACACTTATAGCTTTACATGCAGCAACATGAAAGTGGTTTGGTCGCAGTATAATGTGAGTGCTTTCCTGTGCTGATGTCTGATTTGTTAGCAATGAAATGAGTCCCATCTGAAATAGTTGTCATGTGTCCGTAAAATGACCAAAAGCTGCCAATTTAAGTCATCCAGAGCACCCTGTTCTCAGACTATGACAATTCTAGACTAGCCAAGTATTTATGTGTCTCTAAATGAGTCCTACTGGATTGCAAACACATAAACCAATATGCTTCTATCTGTCTCAATCATTCAAGCACTCTCGCCCCAGTGTTTACTTGTGAATGACACTGAATGTGTCTGAATTGGTTTGGTCTCAGGCTGAGACAGCTGACAGTCTGTTGCCTACCACACACAAAACTGGAAAATAAGATTTGATGGCTTAGTAGCAAAGGGAACTAAATATCCACAAGCAGAACAGGATAGTATTTAATCAATTGTTTGTTTGTTTATTTACAGTTGCATTTTTTTTTTTACTAAATAAATCCATTTGCTAAGACTGCTGCACCTTTATTTAAATATTTTTTTCATACCAGTTTATTTCAGATAACTCCGCCCCTTAACGGCACATAACAAAAATCTGTGGTTTGTCACTTTATAATTAGAGATTCACAATATTTTAGTACTAATAAATATTTTTTTTTTTAAATTGATCATACCGTTCTTAATAGTATATTTAATTGTTCATGCTCACTATTTTTACATTTAGATTAGGCCTACCTTTGCCGTCATCTAACACATTATTAAAGGGTTATTCACCCGAAAATGTAAATTCTGTCATTTATTACTCACCCTCATGTCGTTCCACACCCGTAAGACCTTCGTTAATCTTCAGAACACAAATTAAGATATTTTTGATAAAATCCGATGGCTCAGTGAGGCCTCCATTGACAGCAAGATAATTAACACTTTCAGATGCCCAGAAAGCTACTAAAGATGTATTTAAAACAGTTCATGTGACTACAGTGGTTCAAACTTAATGTTATAAAGTGGCAAGAATATTTTTTGTGCGCCAAAAAACAAACAAACTAAATAACGACTTTATTCCACAGTTTCTAAAGTTTCAAAAATTCATGAAGCTTCGAAGCTTTACGAATCTTTTGTTTTGAATCAGTGGTTCAGAGCATGTATCAAACTGCCAAAGTCACGTTATTTCAGTAAACGAGGCTTCGTTACGTCATAAGTGTTTTGAAATTTCAATGGTTCACCGCTGGGGGGGCGTGACTTTGGCAGTTTGATACACACTCAGAACCACTGATTCGAAACAAAAGATTCATAAAGCTTCGAAGCTTCATGAAGCAGTGTTTTGAAATCGCCCATCACTAGATATTGTTGAATAAAGTAGCTATTTTGTTTTTTTGCTGCACAAAAAGTATTCTCGTCACTTCATAACATTAAGGTTGAACCACTGTAGTCACATGAACTGATTTAAATATGACTTTAGTAGCTTTCTGGTCATCTGAAAGTTAATTATCTTGCTGTCAAAGGAGGCTTCACTGAGCCATCGGATTTTATCAAAAATATCTTAATTTGTGCTCTGAAGATGAATGAAGGTCTTATGGGTGTGGAACGACATGAGGGTGAGTAATGACAGAAATTTCATTTTTGGGTGAACTAACCCTTTTAATGAAATCGTTAGCAAATCTCAAAATGAATGTCATTTAGTATATTATGTTATGATGCCTAAATTCACTAAATTCAATTTTATTTACACAAAATAGTATAGAATTTTAATATCAGCCAATTATTGTTTTCAGCCATAACGTGAAAATATTTAATGGCTTATCAGTATCGTTCAGAATTTTCCCTGTCTTAGATGGTCCTAGGCCACAATAAGCCACAATGTGGACGTTTATTCCAACGTCTGGATTTGTCAAAAACACATACACAAAAATAAAGGTTCATAAACATGCATCTTAAATAGAGAGAACTCTACGTCTGGCAAACCCTCCATTTTCGGCACCCACAGAATTCAGCGCTTTCTGTGGAATTTCCTCCTTCGTTTGTCTGTAAGTTTTAGCTCAAAGCCAGAGCACACTGTCTGCCTCTTTGTCTGTCTGTCTGTCTCTCTCTCTCTCTCTCATCCATTCACTCCTCTGGACAAAAGCATCTCTTTCTGTCAAAGTATATATCCATGAAGAAGCAGCCAGGTGCACAGCCAAAGCCTCTCATCCGGGTGAGCCAAGTCATCAGCTTACTTATGAAGACCACCCTGACCTGACCTGCATGTCATTCCTCGCCCTCTGACCTCCCGATATTTGGCTTAAAACTATTTCTGTGGCTCAATAAGTGATGACACTGAAAAAGCCAGACAAGTGGGAATGCGTCTTGTCTATGAGAGGCGTGTGTGTTTGTCAAGGTCTCTCGCAGCTGGATGAGAGGTGTTGAGAGAGGAAAAGAGAGAGGAAAGGGGGAAGGGGGGGATGACAGAGCAAATCAATGCCAGGAGCACGATGATGAAAAAAAAAAATGAAAGAAAGAAACAGAGACGTGAAGCTCGCGGAGGTGGGCAGGACGAACGGACGGCAGCCAGGTGTGATCCTCATAGCCACGGTCAGTGTGCTGATGGTTATTGTTGCTTTCGTGTTAGTGCAGTGAGGACGTTTCCTGTCATGCAGGACCGTTTGTGTGTACAGCCCACAGAAAAGAGTGAATAGCACGTACTGTGTATGACAGATACACACACAGAGCTGCAGACGGCCACATGACCTCCGTGACACAACCACAGCACACTCAGATATAGAAACAGAGACACCAGATTCACATTGACCATTCGCACTTTATAATAATATAAAAAAGTAATAGAACTGTTTCTAAAGTATCTGCTCAATGTTTTGTACTTTAAAACAACATTTTCTTTTCAAAATTCGAGAGAATCCTATACAAAAAAATGAACACAAACCTTCAAAGTCTGAGATTATTCCCTCCAAATGTGGATTGACAGTGGAATCAGACATTTTGAAGCTGAATCTGCGGGATCAAAGCAACCTTTCCCAGTAAGGCGAAACTCTCACAGACTTGGTGCTCTCCAGCTCCCAAACAAATCCCAAATTAGGAGGTAACAGGGGGAGGAAAAAAGAGAAAGCGATCAGAGCGGTCCCCAGATCCAAGCCCACGACTTTCTTAAAGGACCAACTAAGTTTTTCCCACTTCCTCCAGCTCTCTGAACGCAGCAGACCTCAGAATGAGAAACTGATGACAACCCCCCACCCCCTCTCGCTCTCTCACTCTCTCATTCCTGCCCTCTCTCCTCCCTCTCTCACTCTGACCGAGTTGTTTGCTTCTAACGTGAGTTATTTGAGTGAATGCTCAAATTGTACTTTCCAACACGCCCCCGTACACCCCGAAACGAGGCTCTTTTGCAATTGTAAAAGAGATAGCGTGATTATTTTTAGATGAAACCCATTCAGATTGTGTGACGTGGGTGGAAGAGAAGTGGAGGGCAACGGCGGTACATATTTCATCAGAATCCCTGAGGAGTGCACGTCTGCGCTTGCGGCTTCCCCAGTAGTTTCCTGAATTTCAGCACACGTCTATTGCCTGAGGCCACCAGCGCTCCTCGTATAGTAGAGAGGAGGATGGGTTGAGGCCACAGGGTGTGATAAATCAGTGACCTCATCTTTAGTTCGGACTCCATCAGGGCTGCATTTCTGCCCACACCTTCTGCTGAACCAACAGCACATGTGTTCATTTCATTTAGACATTTACGGCTCTGTGCACTGGCTACCAAGTTGAAGAGCTGGTTTTGTTTACAGACTGAATCTGCTAACTGCTGATCTGGTGTTGTATGACTGGTTTGTTGGGTTTTTTTGCATCTCCCAGAAGGAAATCTCTTTTGTTTGGAACATTACTGATCGGAAACACTATGAAATGGTGGGTTACATGCTGCACTGAGGCCTGAAGTGTCATGGGCTAGAGCCTAAAAAAACAGGAAAGTCAAGCTGTATGCGACTAATCATACAGCAGATTTCACAGTTCTTCAGGCATGTCTAATGCAAACACCAGGCCTTCTGTATACAGACTTGTAAACACACATATACACACCACACAAATCCGGTAAGGGGGAAGACGACGAGGTGCTGTTAAATGTATAGGAACAATCTGAAAAGTTTCAGGGGGTACATGGTATTAACCTGGACAGCCTGACTCATGAATATTAATTAGCTGAAGTACTACTATACACCCAGAAGTCCTTGCTCATTTGCTTATTATTTAGAAAGACTATTCAGAAGTGAGCATAATTCAGTTATATTTCAGATTTAACAATATTACTCTACTGTAGTCATTCGTTTATGTCCTTTTTCTAGCTGTTTTTAGGTATATTAAGTATTTCTGATGTCAGTTTTGTCAAGATTTTTTTTTGTACTTTTAAGTTTCAGTAAAGACATTTATAATAATACAAACCATTTCTATTTCAAATAAATGCTGTTTTTTTTAAACTTTCTATTAATCAAAGAATCCTGAAAAAATGTATGTTTCCACAAAAATATTAAGCAGCAAAAACACAACTGATTATTACTGATAATAAGAAGAAATGTTACATGAGCATGATTTTTCATGAGCATAATGATTTCTGAAGAATCATGCGACACTGAAGACTGGATTAAAGGCGCACTGTGTACATTTTAGCGGCATCTAGCGGTGAGGTTGTGAACTGCAACTAACAGCTCACACCCCTCCCTTTCCGAGAAGCTACGGTGGCCATCTGGCCGACACAAGACAAAGATGTCATCATCTGAGACAGCAGATTGAAGCTGTGAGAAGCAATGAGGTTTCTTCTTACTTCTAACAAAGAACGGTCTCTGCTTCTAATAAACCAGACAACTACTACCACTACTATTACTACTACTTTGTGCGTATTCAATGTAGTGACGATGCAAGCCTCTAAAAACATGAACAATTTAGAAAAACAAAATGGTGATGAAACGTGCTCTGTAGAGTGTTTGTCCGTTTAGGGCTGCTGTAGAAACATGCCGGCGCATAATGGCGACTTGAAATGTAAGGGGACCCGCGGTGTATGTGATAGAAATGGCTCATTCTATGGTAACAAAAACATAACAGTTCATTTATGTAAGGTCTTTATGTACCACAGAAAACATAGTTGTGTATATTATATTGCATTTCTGTCAATAGATCCTCCCAAATTTTTGGCTGCTGGAAATTCAGCTTTTCTAACACAGGAATAACTTACATTTTAGAATATTACAATTAAAAAACTATTTTAAATTGTAGTAATAATTTATAAAATTATTGTTTTTACTGCATTTATAATCAAATAAATGCATCCTTGGTGAGCAATAAAGACTTTCAAAAACATTTTCAAAAGTCTAAGGGACCCTAAAGAAAAGTAGTGTAGATTTGCTACTTTTTAATAGCTTGTAATGTAGCAAACTGCTTTTAAAAAAATGCTGGCTATGTAATTTAACGGTCACCTGTGACACACAGCTCTAGACAACATTCACCCACCATCACAAGCTCAAAAATTCCCAGAACTGGTCATTCATAAATTTAAAAAGAGCAGTATAACCACTAGATGTCGCTATAACACACAAAATATGTGCAAACGATTGTGGAATTTGACAGTCGTCTGAGAATTTCAGACTGAATTCTAGCACCTCCTGCATGCAAAAATTGAAATTAACAATAGTTAACACTGGTGAGATCTCACATGCTATATTATGGAGAGCTGTACCAGGCTGAGAGAGGCTTCTGGAAACACAAACTGCCTGAAGCCATAACTCATTAAACATACCAAAGAGAGAGATATCCTTGACACTGGAAAATGTAAACAATCACTTCAGTATTAGCTTCCATTTAGGTGATCTACGTTGCATTTGTGTTGCTAATTCTCCTGATGTGTATAAATTGTCTGTTGAACTCTGATTTTAGGAGCAAAGTAGAGCTACGGTGTCCTTTTTTTCCTCCTCCCTGAGCCTCTGCATGTTTACACACTGCCTCAGATCAGCAGTCAGGCTATCTGCACTGCTGTCGTCTCCCAGGACCCCATAATACTCTCCAGCAACAGAACATCTGGAGAGGGTCCCTAACACCCAGACTATAAGGGAGTTCACTCAGATTTACTCTTTCAGTGTGTTTCTTTGTCTTTGTCAGGTGAGTGTAGAAACGCAGCTTTACGCACAACTGCCAGTCTGCATGGAGAGGTTCTTGAGACTCCAGCAGCTTCAAATACTTATTTGTTACTCAAGAGTGACTTTTTTTTTTATAACTGCCCTTTTAATACAATTAGTCTGTTGACAGAAACTTTCCTTAATAAGCCAGAGCGAGTTCTTCTGTGCTCTAAATCACTCACAAATCCTTTGACACTTCGACAATCTCTATTCAGTTTTCATAAAATATTTGTTGTTTTTATGCCTTTTGCAAGACATTGCACCATGTCATGCTTTTCATCTTCAGAAAGATCTTTCTTCCTCCTCATATTGAACTGTGGCTTGCATTATAATGTGGAACAACCTCTTTAAGTAGGTTTTTCCATTTACCATTTTTATATGCGTATGTGTGTTCTTGTATATGTGGTTTATGAAGACACAAATTAGTATAATGACATGGGTATTACAACATAAAAATGGTTTATGAGGAAACTCCCTGTGTTCTCGTAAACCAAATGGCTTAAAAAACAAGGTATTTTTATTATTATTATTATTATTATTATTATTATTCAAAAATGCAGAAAGTTTTCTGTGATGGGCAGGGTTAGTGTAGGGGGATATAATATAGTTTGTACAGTCTAAAAACCATTGCACCTATGGAGAGTCCCTGTAAACCGCATATACAAGTATTTGTGTGTGCTACGTGTATAAAAAAACATACTATTTTTGACTATTTTATAAAAATTTAGTTAATAAATAAATAAATAATTATTATTACTATTATAATGGGTCGCAATTTGAACCAGTCATCACAGGTACCCCGTCAAAAATAAATAAATAAGTAAAAATGATTTCATGACAACCCTGAAACGGTCTACTGAATTGTAAGTGGCTCAGTTTACCAGTTCACCTCACACCCAAAGCTTTCCATATGCGTGAGTGCTACCTTCACGAGATATTGTTTGCATGTAAACAGGAAGGCCGTTTCCACTTTAAACATGCACACACCAAAGGGGTCCTGCTGAAGGTTATTTTTGCTTTAATTTACAAGTTTCTCTGTCTCTCTTCCTTTTTTGGCCTTGTGTGAAGGAGCATTATAAAGTACATGATGTTTTATACATGTGAGGCCCTGGTGACAACTCCTACTCTTTTAGCTGATGTTGACAGAGAAGAGAGGTTGTTAGTCCACAAGGATTTAATAACCCTTGGTATGTTTACTTTTATCAGAGCATAAATAATAGGATTAAAGGATATTATATACTGATGTAGTAATGTATCATCTGCTATATTCTATTCAAATGCAGGGTCAGCACCTGACTGTACTAAGTGAGAAGTGTTCATCTTATAGGTGTGGTAATGCTACACACTAGCCCAACAAATATGGGCAACAGGATATTATGGATAGGAGGGCTTCTGAATTTAATAAATAATAAATCTCAAATATTCAAAAATATGGAAGCCCAATTCAGCCACACAATAAAAAAAAAAAAAAAATCATGCCTTGGTAAATCTTAATTATGACATCAAAATCTAAGTTATCACATAGAAAGTCATAATCTCAATTTTTGAATCTCAGACAAAATTACAATTTAGTCCCTCAGTTTCACAGACAAGGCTTAAAGGATTAGATCACTTTCAAATTAAAATTTTCCTGATAATTTACTCACCCCCATGTCATCCAAGATGTTCATCTCTTTCTTTCTTCAGTCGAAAAGAAATTAAGGTTTTTGAAGAAAACATTCCAGGATTTTTCTCCTTATAGTGGACTTCAATGGCCTCCAAACGGTTGAAGGTCAAAATTACAGTTTCAGTGCAGCTTCAAAGGGCTTTAAACGATACTTGATGATTTTCATCAAAAATCTTAATTTCTTTTCGACTGAAGAAAGAAAGACATGAACATCTTGGATGACATGGGGGTGAGTAAATTATCAGGAAACTTTTATTTGAAAGTGAACTAATCCTTTAAGCCTAGTCCTAGACTAAAATGCACGTTTGAGCTGTTTTAACTGAAAGCAACATGCTTTTGCCATTGCTTTTGTCACAAGATGCACACCAGTAAGGTTTTGTTCTAAGGCACATTTATAAAAGCTACTTAAATTTCCTAACTGAACTAAGACCTTAATCCTGGCTTAATCTAAACCCCGTCTTTGAAACCAGACCAATATGTCATAATTTTGACTCTCACAATTTTGACTTTTTATGTCATAATTATGTCTTTTTTTTTTTGTCATAAAGTAATGATTATGAAAAAAATAATTGGAATTTTGACACACAATTATGATTAAAAAAAAAAAAAACATGATTTTTTTATTAAGTGGTAGATATGTTCTTCCATACAAAATAAGTTGTTTTTTGTTTGTTTGTTTTTTGCACTTTGACATTTAAATCCTCTAATGGGCAAATGTCTGAATTTGCAACTCTCACTCCAGGACTGACATGACAGACAGCTCTGGCTTCTGGGGTAGGAGTTGGCTCTAGTGCATGGTCCATGGTGGTCTTTTTTACTGGGTCCATGGCAGGTGCAGGGCTGATGTGCTCCTCTTCCGCTGCCTCGCAGATGGTGAGAGGGGAACCACAGTGCAGGAGCACCCACTCCATATAATCCACAAATGTCGGGCAGGAGTGCCTTGGACCGCTCGTTGAGGCTCGTCTGGTAGAAGGGAGCGGTGAGGGCAGTGAATAAGGCATGCTAGGTCAGGAAAATCCTTTGTGTGGTCTTCGAGGGAACGCTCCTCTTACTCCAGGAGGAGGAGGCGTACTGCTGGTAAGTCTATCACTTTTTTCTTTTAAATCCTTTCTTTTTGGTCAGTTCTTCTGTCATGTTGTGGTGTGGTAAGCCACATGCACAAAGAAGAAATATTCTTAAAATAGTCTTTACTTATAAACTCAACAATGCAGGACATCGCTAGGAGAACACTAGAAGATAGGAAACCACACATTAAACCATAACCAAGAACCGACCAGGGACTGAACTGAACGGTGCAAATCATAGGTAACCATAGAAACAAATGAGAGTGGTGGTTGAGGAGATTCCCCCCTCCATATGTAAAGTGCTTTGAGTACCCAGAACGAAAAAAAAGTGTTATATAAATGTAACAAATTATTATTATTAAGTGCAAATTGAGGACAAAGTTCTTATTTGGAATAATTAAAATATGGAATTCAATCTTGATTTCCTATTAGCCAATTAGCAGACACTGTTGGTTGTATGCAATTACAATCAATGAGCACAGACGGTTTTTGATTTTAAAATACAATTTGAAAAAGTGAAAAGTGTTTATTGTAGTCCTGCAAAAACTTGAAAATTAGTTAAAGGGAAGAGGGAGAGAATTCACAAAAAGAAAAAAGTTGACAAACTTAAGAGTCACTGAACATGTTCAGTGACTCTAAATACAACAAGAGTTAAAGTTTCTGGACAAGACTAGACCTGACACCATCCGGCGAAAAGATCAATCACATGGTCATATTTCATTGTGTTTATTGTGTTCAATGCTTTTTGTTTTTCATTCTCATTCCTATTTCTATCAGTTCTTTTAGCTTTCATGTGTAAAATATAAAAGAGAGGAAGCCATAAAGCTGAACTGTATGAGGGTGTTTCTGCAACTAACGGATACTTTTGACTCTCCCATTTCTAAAAAAATCTACCTCTATGAATTTCAATTTTAACCATCACAGTCTGTAATACATATAAAAATGTACACAGTGAAGACGCTAAGATTTTAATCTGGAACGTGTTTATTTTTGTATGGTTTTCATCTCGTCTTATAAAATGTCCTTACCGCAACATTACAATAATGGTAATTTTATACACTTTTCTTTTTTAATTTCTATAAAAATGTAATACATTTACATTGTTACTTTTAAGATTTGTCCATTTTTGTAAATACAGATATTAAAAAATAATTTAAAATTAGGGGATTTTATGATATTATTTATGCCATAGAAAATTTTGATGCAAACCTTAGATCTCAATTGTTTTAATACATGCCAAAGATACAATATTTCACTTTTTATGACAAATATTGTCATTTTAATGTGTAAATCATCTCTACTGAAGGGTTAAAATACAAACTGTTGCAAACAACAGTCTGATTAATAATTAAAATAAATCATTGCTGCATTAATGACAGTTTGTGTCGGTAAGGACACAATGTTAATGACGCATGTTAATAATGTAACCTTAACAATAGGTTAACTGTAGAGAAAAATGGTAACAGACAAAAATGGAAGGTATTTTGTTAAAGAGGTATTGCGGGAAAGACTAAGTTTTAAAAACTAATACTTTTATGAACTTATAACAACAAACTAATTTGAGGCCTTCAGTATTTAGTTTTGTCCTCTAGTTTCTTTTGTTTATCCTCCACTGTCTTCTGTTTCTGATTTGTCAGTTTATCTGCTCTTTTTTTAAATGTTCTTTTTCCATAACAATTCATATCTGTCAGGGTCTTTTCTAATTAAGTCTCTGCATTTCTGTCATCTTTTTAGATGAATTTGATATCATTTAGGGTTGCAAAAATGGCATGTTTACATGTTTATGGATCTTGTGAGTAGGGTGACCACCCGTCCCGCTTTGCCTTGTACCGCACAGCATTTTCACTCCTTGTCCCGCACATCGCATATTGAGAAAATGTTCCACATTTTCATCAGTCTGTTGGTTTTTAATGATCATATTAGGAAAATGTGCCTGTGTTCTTGTAAAATAAAGACATGTTATGTTACATTGTGATGTAATGTTGCTTTCTGGAAGGGACTAAAGAACAAAGTATTTTTATCAGCTGAAAGGCAGAATACAAATGTTTTTATTAAGTAAGATATTATATAACAGCTTCAGGTTGTGTTTTAGTGTTGGTAGCATGTACTACATTGTCCCACACACACTTCGTCCCACATTTGGTTTGTTTGATGGTGGTGAGTGACCTATTTGGACTATATGCACGGAGCGTTCTTTAGAACTTCCGCATTAATATAAGCCAGCTCGAAAACTTCCGGTGAGATGTCATTTGCTGGTGTGTTGAGCATCAGCACTGTAATACTTAGTTTATAATCAGAATATAGTCACTTAAATAGTCAGGCATAGTATTAATTTAGTTATTCAAACGTAAGACAGCATAAAAAATAAATGTAGACGTACCTCATTGTTCCTCCTCAGCTAAATTCAATTCGACCATCAGTTTTCACACTTTTATGTGAAAAAAAGCTTCAAAAATTAAATATTTATTGTGCACTTTAGTTAGATTAATTGAATAAATGTGTGTTTTTACAAGAGTGCTGAAATCATTGATCTTGCACTGAACTGTCTGACAGCTGCTGTGATTACAAAGGGAAACCGCGGTGCTGCCTTTCTGTGTTCACAATTCACAATGAATGTTATTGTTTTTCTTAAGATTTTTTCATACTTCACATTGACAAAAATGTATTTTTAAACCTAGTTATTTTGTAATGTTTAATATTTAGTCAAAAACGAAGTGAAAAACGATTAGAGGAAATGGCTGATATATGCGCAAATAAATGTTACTTTGCCGCCACCTGCTGGTTAAAGTGGTAACTATTGTCTTTTTCTATTTTTAAATAACTGTTTTCTATCAAATGTTGAATATACTACATTTTTAAACGTTCCGTTTTTACAATGGGGACAATCTCAGAAGGATGAACAAATAATGTTTGTGATCATCACATTAAAATAACATTTGAAGTGCTGTGGAAAAATGCGTGTGTGTGTCTAATTACAGACACGGCGTTTTTAAACGTCCCAATAGCTTTGTCTTTATTGCGATAAATACGACTGGTTTATTAGCAAATTAGGTAAATGTGAAAACTGCATTAAAATATGAATACAACATTAAAAAGTCAACCATTGATGGTTTTGTGTCAATGTACAGCGACTACAGAATGAACAGCTAACAGTTCATAATGCATGCCCGAGCTGGCTTAACAACAACAACCAGGAAGTAACCGTGCATCGAGGGTATGCATCGACGTCACTTTCCCGCCGAAAATGCACTCCCTCAACTGGATTTAATAGGGGAAACTGCGAAAACGCGAGTAAAACAAACGATTACACTAAAGGTTGGGCTTGAAAGTGTTCCTTACAACTTGTCAAATAAACCTCATCCATGGATATTGACATGCAGCCAGGAGTTGTGTTTCCTTACATTTATATGCGCCTGATTTCGATGGCGGGGAAATACATGAAGCAAATCTGCCTGTGAATATTTTACAGTGGGTACGGAAAGTATTCAGACCCCCTTAAATTTTTCACTCTTTGTTATATTGCATCCATTTGCTAAAATTTTTCCTCATTAATGTACACACAGCACCACATATTGACAGAAAAACACAGAATTGTTGACATTTTTGCAGATTTATTAAAAAAGAAAAACTGAAATATCACATGGTCCTAAATATTCAGACCCTTTGCTGATTGGACTTGATTAGGAAAGCCACACACCTGTCTATATAAGTCCTTACAGCTCACAGTGCATGTCAGAGCAAATGAGAATCACGATTTTAGCAAATGGCTGCAATATAACAAAGAGTGAAAAATGTAAGGGGGTCTGAATACTTTCCGTACCCACTGTATATAACTACAATATAGGTAGGTTTAAATCTGCGTAATCACTTAAATTAGTGCTTTATATATATCGTCATATTGTCCAGCCCTGAAACATATATAGTTTTATAGTATAGTTTTTGTCAGCGTTGTTTATTTAAAAACACCCAATTATGCAGAATATAAGATGGAAAATATTTAATTGATGAGATGTCAACACAATATATAACAATACAATATATACGGTATGATTTTACCTCAAAATCCAACAATTTGACACAAAACGATAACTGCAAATCCACGTTTCTCTGCTGGAGTCCAGCTGTTTCTGTGAATTGCAGCAATCCATTTGCTTTTTTCTGTAGCTTTCGGCAGTCCTTAAATATATACCTCAGGTTTTGTGTCAAAGCTATTTGTAAAGTCAATCACAAAGCTCTTTCCCGTTTTGGATGTGTTTTATGTGTTTTTCGTGACATTCATGCTGAAATCCAGTGCTGCCGCTCAGTCTTTTGCCACTTAAGATGAGTTCAGACTGCACGATTTCGAAAAGGAGTCACTGTTCACACTGCATGACTATCTTGGCCAGCATTCAGTCGCTTCTGTGTTCACACTGCACGATGGATCGGCGACAAAAGGTTTCACACTGCATGACTTTACAATAGGAAGAATCGCCGACACCTCACTGAGTTTTCTCGTGAGACTGGGATTATTATTAAAAATGGTAGCCCGCAAGAAGCTTGCAATACGAATGCCTTTGCGCTGATTTGCAGCGAAAACAAGAAATAGAACTGACAAGAAGCCTTTTTCTGAAACGAAGCCATGCTTGCTGATATTGTGGTCTATAACTCCTCCCCGAACTCCCCGCTGCTCTGTATGTTGCTCTCTCATTGGCTGACTGTCATCGGCGATGTAGTTTTCAGTCAGAACACTTTTCACACAGCAGGATTTTGAATCGCCGACAGGTCCAGATATTTAGCATGCGATTCTCTCAGAACGCATTGCATGATTGTCACTCGTGTGAACGAGCACCAATTTGCCTGTGATTTCGCGCATTTGTTGGCGATTTCTCAAAACCTGTCGGCGAGCCAAAATCGGGGCTAAAATCGTGCAGTCTGAACTCGGCTTTAAGCCGCGCACACACTTAACGATTGTAAGGCCAAATATGAATGTAAATTGATACTTATGACTGATCGCGCTTAAACGCGTCCAGTCAAAGGCAGTTGCGTTCAGTCACCGATTAGAGTTGGTGTTCAAATTCCATGTGTAAGTATTTAAATCTGATTCAGTCGCAGGATCGCTGTATGTTGAGCACAGTCTTAGAATGTTTTAGCTAGTCGTGTTGTGTGCCCGGCTTTAGCGGGCGTGATGTAGAGGTCTACAAAGAAGACCCGAGACCCGAGGACCCGGGACCCGACCCGGGACACGTACGGGTTTGGGACTATATTTTAAATGGTCAGCCGGGTCCGGGTCGGGTCCTAATCTATTACTTCGGTTCCCGGGTCTGATTAACATTGTGTGTATACCCGAGCCGATTTGATTCGGAGATCACCCGGCCGTGTTGGGAGTCAGTCAGCGTTGTGCGTGTTTTGTAAATTGCAAATATGAGCCGGGAAATAAGGTGAAAAAACACGAGTGGACCCAGCCATCAGCAGCAGAGCGGGCGGAGTTAATGCAAGCAAACGGTGATCATCGAGTTTTCCTATTCCTATCGTGTGCAACAGTAATGCAAACAAACTTCAAATCTCAAGAACTGCTTGTAGCCTTGCACATTCACATTTAAATAACATTTAAATAACATAGCCTATTTCAAATCATTAACAAAATATGAACTATCACACGAATGTCGAATCTGTGACGCTTAAAGCTATGTTTCAGGTTGCTCCAGCTAACGCGCATGTCTCATGCGAGCGCACTTTCTTTCTCCCGTTTTTATAATAAAATTATGCCATCTTGTTATATCTAAAGTTTTGGTCAGACTCGGCTCAGAAAGCACAGAAATGAACGCAAATAAGTAATGCTAACGTCAGCGGCCATGTCACTGAACAAACAATCGTTATTATAGTTCAAAAGGGCAAACAGTCAAAGTTATTTTATTATGTGAGTTGACTCGAGTCTCTAGATACATCGAAATAATGCAGTTGTCATCTTCGTTTGTCATCGTGACAGCAAGTGAACTTTTAAAGCTGGAAAAATGATAGGATTAAGCATTTCAATCGGCAAGAGAGGAATAACGGATGAACTTTCTTGGCAAGTGCATCAGTCAGGTACAAGGGAGAAAGCTATAGCCTACTAATATTAGGTAAGACAACACGTTTTATTTTCGCCACTTGTTTATTGACTTATTAATAGCAATTTGCTGTGGAATAGACCTAGGCCTATGTGCCGATCGGGTCCAGACGGGTCCGGGTCCAGCTTAGACGGGTCCGGGTAGTATTTATGGCATTTCTCGGTTCTGCACGGGTTCGGGTCCAACTTTCGAAATAATAGTCGGGCCGGGTCGGTTCCGTGTATCACATTTACGGGTCTCTTCGGGTTCGGGTATGAATTTTTGGACCCGTGAAGACCTCTAGCGTGATGGTCGACAGTGACGTCACATGCATACCCTCTATAGTCCATTGGGGTTGGCCCAATTTGTAAACTCACATGCTAATTTCTGTTTCCATAGAAACTAGATTTGTTTGGCTTTGAACAAATGTCATATTAAGAGTCTTTTTTCAGTGCTGCGGTAAGGACTCAAAAGTGTGGGACAGGTGTATATGTAGAAGAAAAAAATCATAAATGATGAGTAAACATAAAAAGAACTTTAAGATGGTGTAAAGTAACATTTATATGAAACTAATTCATTTGAAATAATGTCATATTGTAAAAGAATTAGCTAATTTTATGCATCTCAGCATTGAAACCACAGGTGTGGGACATTAGCAAAAATGGTGTTTAGACCTTTAAATGCTTCAAAATTTCTCATTAAACAGTATTATTAATTCATTATTTTTTTTTTTAAGTCAAGGTGTGCAATGACACTGTGTTTATATGTATGAAGCTTTAGATGACAAATTTTAACATAAACCTTAAATTTCACTACTGGGACTTAAAAGTGTCTGTTGTTGCAGAACCACCCATGAAGCAAGATGAAGTTAAACGTTTAAAACAGTGTGTTGAAGACCATACTTTTCTCAAAAAAAGTTTTGAGGAAGTGGCTTGAGTGTACATGTGTATTTAAGGAGTCGTTTACTGCTTAATGTTGTGAAAACACTGCATTATGGTTATTCGGACAGCTGTAAACAGTCCTATTTCTATCGTCACACATCGTGGCAGTGTAGACGTTATTTCATTTGACACACACAAAAAAACAAGACTATAGCTTGAAGTAACGGAAGTATAGCCTGGGAAATATGCTGTACTGTGTCAAAAACATTTTGTGAAATTTTGATGTGACCCTTGGACAGTGTGATGTATTACATAAACTGCGCTTTTATCCCTCACAGGTTAATTCTAAGATTTTTTCACCACTTCCTGTTTTCCGTCTCTCTCTGTCTGTCTCTCTGTCTCTGTCTCTCTCTCTTTCAGTCTGTCCATCTATCTACACAGCTCTGATTCAATGTTCAAAATGAATTTGTTCATTCGGCTCTGCTTACACCATTTATTAGCTTTCCACTAACAAAAAGTACCATAGTATTAACACAGCTCGGAAACATAAAAAAATATATAATATGCAGATAAATGTATAGTCACTATCATTTTAATCACAATATTATGTGGACTTACTCAAGTATGTTTTCCCTAAACAAATTTTTAAAATTACATTAATAATAATTTTATGGTGTGTTTATCATTCTTTAGCTGTAAATCTCAAAAGACAAAACAAAAGGCAAACCAGCTAAAAATGAAATGATTCAATTACAATATTCAATATTTTAAAGTTTAGGCTTGGGTAAAGTGACAGAATCCTTCAAAAAGTGTTTAATCCTTTGATATTTGTTAAAATTTTTGGTTAAACAAAAGTGATACAGTTGAACATATTTAATGTCATTGGCCAAATGCAATGTAAATCAACCTATTAAACCCATTAATTCAATGTCCTATAAACCTAAAAGATCTGTAAACATTTGCATGTTGCAGGTGCCTTCACAAGTCATTAGGTTTCTCTCCAAAACCTTTACTCTCTCAGCTCCTCTCTGGTGGAATGAGCTGCCAACCTCCATTTGATCTACTGAGATCATCACAACTTTCAAAAAGCAGGTAAGACACACTTCATCCACAAGCACTTACTATTTCACAACCTTAATGCACTTAAATACTAACAAACAAATTTATTTTCTTCATAAAACCTGCCTTTGTACATTTATGAATATTGTTGGCTTTTAGAAGAATTGCTTAGTTCCTCTATTGTAAAGCTACTCTGGATATAAGCATCTGTTAAAAAAAGGCATAATACATTATTCATGTATTAACAGCATCAAATGTGTGCTAGAACCACATTTTCAATTCCAATACAGTATTTACTAATGAGATCATGTCGATTTGTTTCTTTTCTCTTCCCTAGTCCCTGCCAAATCCATTATAGACCCACCTGGGCTGATGGCTAACTATCTCAGCAGTGATCAGTGAGATCACAGAGATCATAAGAGTCATTGCTCATATATTTATCCTGGCATTGGCTCTCACTCAGAGCACCAGGTGTGTCAACTCGGATAAAGCATAAAGGCCGGTATTATATACTGTATTAACTTTTTTGAGTGTTGCACTGCGTTTTTTTTTTTCTGCCCGCCAGAACCTCTAAGAGTCCCTGGCACATTTACAAAAAGCCTGTGTGCTGACAGTGCAGAGCACACCACAGCACTGATACAGAGAGTTTCATCCACACACACAGCTCTCTTTATTGGCTGTTGTTACAGCCTGATGAGCGGGTTCCCTCTTCCAGTCAAAGCCTATGGAAAATCTAGCCCTGTCAACGGAAAATCTTACAAACGCACACTGCTCTGCAGCACCAACGCCACCAGGGACAAAAGTAGTATAGCGTAAATGCTTTGTCTGGTAGACAAGTCAAAAAAGCAACAAGAAGAACTAGATGAATCCGGTTTTAACTACAAAACGTGTGCAGAAGCAAAGTCTTCATTAGTCACAGATCCCAGCTAAAGCAACAAACACAGGACCACTGCCATAAGAATGTTACAGAGCAATGGAAAAGAGCGGAAAACAGACTTCAGCATGTGACAATCTCTTTGGGTTGTGTCCCAATGGTGGCGCACCGGTCTCTTACCTGCGATTTTGTCTCCCTCCATGGCTAAGCACACACCCTCCTCTGCCACATGTAGCCTGTCTCTCCTCCAACCCTTTTTTTGTTGGACTTCCTCTTTCACTCCCAGCGCTCCAACACTTTCTCCTCCTTGTTTGCTTTCCCTCGCTCTCCTTTGGCTTTTCCCTCCCTCTCTCTCTCTCTCCTCCTCTCTCTTTAACTCTACCCCAATCTTCTTGGTTTAATGTCTTCCGTGTGCCGCAATAATGAGCGGACGCAGAATTACGGCATGCCCATGTGCGGATCATATGGAGCGTTCTTGCTTTTTTCCTTTTTCTGTCCTCTCTCGTGTGTCCGTCTCTCTCTCTCTCTCTCTGTGTGTGTCCTCTGACACTGAGGCAGCATTGTGTGCAGGATGGAAACCCAAGGCCATGTGATATGAGCTTTTCGTCCCAAAATATCTCCTCTCAGCGGCTTGAGGAATCCTGGACAGCCCTCTGATTTTCTTCAGGGCTCTGGTGAGTCACGAGAGAAAGGTCGAGGAGATAGACGTGACCAACATCACACCCCTGTGATCGAAAACAAACACCTGAAACACTGACTCAGACCGTAGACAAACATTTTCATACGCTGCCTGGCACTCCTAATTTCAAGTACGGCCAAGACGCACAACGCAGATTCCTTTGTTTTCCTTTGTGTTGCTCAACGAGAGCAAATGCAGACCTCTATTTGAGAGCATTTGAAGTCAGGATGATGTGTCTTGTTCAGGAAGTGAGAATGACCTTTGGCTTTCCTTTCTGGGGGGTTGCAGGGTCGTCTGGCGAGCAGACAGCTGGGAGACGAGCCTAAATACTTGTGAAGAAAAACACCGGCCCAGATCAGTCTCCCCAGACTCATAGCATAAATATATAGATATTGTACTCTAATTAAATGATCTATTTATCAACATGATGTATATAATACAGACAATAAAATTGATTAACAAATGCCAATATGTTGAGTTGACCGATATCTTGCGCTTATAGTAAATTGGTGATTTGTAAAGCATTCCCACAACAGGCCTCTTAACACAGGAACAATACTGCCTCTATGAGAGAATTCATAGATCTACACCCACTGCCAGACTCACAGCCGTAAATTCCCAAACACATGACATTTCATAGACCTCAAAGAGATGTTGTGTCACAGTCTTACTGTAGCAACAGGCTCTGCTAGCAACATACAACACACTCTAGACCACTCAGAAGAGCTAACAGATCAACTGTGCTGTTTAAAATACTTAGAAATGTGGCCAAAAGTGCTTGATTAGTAAATTATTGAAAGTAATAGTTAGGGAATAATTATATGTATTTGAATGGATTTCCATATTTTCCGACCTGAGAAGTATGACCCATGTGAATCATGCAAAGACCTTAAAGGGTTAGTTCACCCAAAAATGAAAATTCTGTCATTAATTACTCACCCTCATGCCGTTCTACACCTGTAAGACCTTCATTAATCTTCAGAACACAAATTAATATATTTTACATAAAAGATATTTTTGATGAAATCTGATGGCTCAGTGAGGCCTACATTGGCAGCATAGCTCTCAAGATCCAGAAAGCTACTAAAGACGTATTTAAATGAGTTCATGTGACTACAGTGGTTCAACTTTAATGTTATGAAGTGACGAGGATACTTTTTGTGTGCCAAAAAAACAAAATAGTGACTTTATTCAACGATATCTAGAGATGCGCGACTTCAGAATACTGCTTCATGAAGCTTTGAAGCTTTACGAATCTTTTGTTGAATCAGTGGCTCGGAGCGTGTGTCAAACTGCCAAAATCAGTGTTTTGAAATCGCCCATCACTAGATATTGTTGAATAAAGTCGTTATTTAGTTTTTTTGGCACATTCTCGTCGCTTCATAACATTAAGGTTGAACCACTGTAGTCACATGAACTGTTTTAAATATGTCTTTAGTACCTTTCTGGGCATTGAAAGTGTTCATTATCTTGCTGTCAATGCAGGCCTCACTGAGCCATCGGATTTCATCAAAAATATCTTAATTTGTGTTCTGAAGATGAACGAAGGTCTTACAGGTGTGGAACGACATGAAATTAAAATAATCTTCAGCTTTACTCTTTTTGTATTTTTACAGAAGAAAGAAATTCATACAGGACACGAGGGTAAATAAATGATGACAATTTTAATTTTTAAGTACATGAAACAGTGTTACGTGCCAGTTGGTTTGAAAGGATTGTAATTTAATTGTATAAATATATAGTCACGCTAATCTGGGGAGGAGACTTATAATGGAGGAGAGGCTTTTGTACACTTTAGTGGTTTTTGTGTGTTTTTCTGCCAAAATATAAGCTCTGTGGCTTAAATAATAATGATAACAATTATTATTATTAAGTACTCAATATGGTCAAAGATGTTTAGCACAGTCTGTGCTTTCAATACAGTTTCAAGGACTTCTGGCATCTTATAAAGACACAGTAGCCAAATATCTCTTGTTTTAAGCAGACGTTCAGACTCCGTGACGCCAGGATATACTTTCTAACCAACAACATGTCATGTTTGTGAAGTGCAGCTAGCATAAAGACAGAACATGTTGACATTTTCCACAGCAAGTCAGTGACCGAAAGTCAATGCGTACAATATATATATATGTGTGTATATATATATATATATGTATGTATATATGTGTATATATATATAACTATAAATGTTAACTCTATTGTAGATTTTCTCTCTCTCTCTCTCTCTCTCTCTCTCTCTCTCTCTCTCTCTCTCTCTCTCATATATATATATATATATATATATATATATATATATATATATATATATATATATATATATTATACATATATGTGTGTTTATGTGTGCGTGTGTTAAGAAAAGTGTTAGCTTCACACTTAAATAATTAACAAGGTTAATGACACTAGATAAATTAAAATAGAACAAAAACTTAGAGAATTATTAAAGTTGTTTTTATGCTTCTTTAAAAAGTAATTTTTTATGTTGTCTGATAGCTGACACACATTAGCACACACACACACACAAAAAAACACAAGCACATGCACATACCTGTAACCACACATACAGTTGGAGCAAATCTGGTTTGTGTTTTATGTAAGAGTAAAAGAGTATGTAAGACTGCCTGGACAGCACACAAACAAAATTAGCTTTAATTAGCATTCTTTCTCCAGTGTGCGTCATTCATGAGCATGTGTTTATGTGTATATTTTGTTTGTGAAATCTGTCAGGCAGATCTCGGGATATTCAACCAGCCTTCATATGCATACATGCTGACTTTGCAAAAGCAGTCTGCGCTTCCCGCTGCGAGAGGATGCTTCAGTGGTGAGATACACACACACACACAGGCACGCATGTAAGGTGTGAACCCTCAAGCAAACACTTATGTGCAAAGAGTCCACGAATGTAAACATCAAAAATCATTTGCACTGTCCACTTCGAGAGAACGCTTCCTGAAAAACAGCAACAGATGCACAGAAAACTGCTCTATGTGGTTTCTCTCTCTCCAGATATATATATAACCTTCTTACAGAGAAAACAACCCAAATAGTCAACTGCTGTAACCACTGCCCCCCAAACACATGCACACAAACATTTAAAAACTGAATTACGCTTTACAAAAACACATTTAGGTATATTTAACATTAACTTAGATCAGTATGACTAATCAGTGACTATCAGTATATTTATACTCTACTGGTTTTGCTTCAAGATCCATATTACACTGGATATCAAGAGGAAATCCAACATGGTACCAAAAAATTGTTTATCGTTCAATTGCAAAATAAATAAAAATGCAACGGCACGAGTGATTTTTTTCACGAGTCATTGAGAAAAAAATATCTACCCAAATTAATTAAGAGTGTGTGTGTGTGTGTGTGTATTCTTGTATATATGGTTTATGAGGACAAAAAAACTGCATAATGACAATATTAGTAGTGATATTCTTTTAAATTAACATAACATGAACAACTTGGCTTTCAAATGTTATTTAAATTTCAACAGTTTTCATCAGCCAATAATTCACCAGACAAAACAAACTGTGTTCAGCATAAACCATGTTTATCGTTGCTGCAAACCCGTATCAAATGTTGTCTGGATCATATTTTTTCTCTTGGCATCTGCCTAATTTAGCTGCTTCTACCGCAGTACTGTAGAGTGTAATTGGATGCAGACATCATAAATGACAACAGAGGTTCCTCCTCCTTTTTTAAAAGCTAACAAATTTTACTATACTAACTACATAATTATACATACATTTGCTTTTTATGTTTTGCATTTAACAGGGTTTTTTCCCTCCTGTCCAGACCCAAGCAGATCAGATCTGTGACCCAATTTCTGGTGAAACCTCTGATCTATAGTGTATCACAATGAAGAACAACAGCAAACCCGTGCATGAATGTGAACACTTACCAGTACCAGTACCAGTAGGACTTGTTGCCTCTCCTCTCTCTGGCCTCCTCAGCCTGCCACCGGTGGACCTCGCAATGCCTGTCAGCACAGAAGACATAATAGAAACGCGTATCAGAATGATCTAATGAGGAGGAAGGATATAGAGGAAGATGTAAAGGACACGGTGTCCAGAAGAAATGAAGTAGAGGGAAGCAGATGTGTTGGAAACATACATCAGAGGAATGAAGCTCTGCCCACTCAATTAAGGGCTGCATGTGTCTGTAAAATCAAGTCAGATGGGTCACAAACACAGAGACAGATCAAACACTGCTGTCTTCTAATCTACAACCCTTCAGATTGGAATGATTAAAGTCGGCATGAAACGGATGTTGTGATAGTCTTTTCTTCTCTATTATGACTGATATCTGATTGAGGCCCCGTTCACACTAGTGCGTTTTTGTTTTAAAACGGCATTTTAAAATGAACACGATCCTCGTCTATATTGGCGCTTCCACAGCGTTTCAGAAATGATCTCAGTCTACACTACACGGCCAAAAACGCATGTCACATGACCGTTCATACACACTGGGAATGCGCGTACATACAGAGTGAACATGGGCAGACACGCCATCGTTTTCAAAAGTCTCCATACGGGGCCTGAAATGGCTTCTCAAACAAGAAAAAAAATGTAGGGTGGGACTTGATTTTGTCCATTAGGAATTGATTGGATCATTGGATGGTTGTGGTTTGCCACTGCTGTGATATCACATGAGTGACAGGTTGCCCTGCCCTCATGCCAGTAAGCACATCTTCAGAGAAGAGATGGCGCTTCAAGTCACTTTATGGTGTATCAGACGTCATACACAAGAAGTGATTCAATTTGGAGTTTTGCAAAGTGACAGTGTTTATAACTCACGACAGTGAGATACAGAGATGAATTTAAAGGTCAAACTGTAAAGGCCAAACTTGTTTGCACAGGTTTGAACTGTAATGTAGGTCATGCTATATGCTTGGTAGATGTGCAAATGATACTGGTAAATGTGATCATTTTAAAAACAAGCTGCATGGGGGAAAAGAGAAATACACAAATGCCTTTCCATAAGTGGGCCCATCTTATGAGCACATCCAAATTATATTTAACCTAAAAATAAAAAATAATGATATTTAGAAACATGAAACTTTTTTTTTTTTTTTTTTTTTAAATTATTTTCATGTACATTTAAGCTCCTAATTCTCATAACCGTAATGCATAAGAGACTTATTCTCATTACTGTAATTGTGGTAGCAATTTCTTGTAATGCCTTTAATTTATGCTGACTGTAACACATTCTATTACTGTAATTTTAATGAGAACTATACAACAAAAAAAAAAAAAAAAAACACGCTGCAAGAACAGAGAACATTATAATACAAAAAAAAATTTTAACAACAGTTTTCGTAAAGAGTTTGACTCATCTTGCCATTTCCTCCGAATATATCATTGAGAGATACCACAATCTATGTGTGTATAAATGTAAGTCCTTACAGTTCAGTAGTTTCACTGATACCGAGAAGTATGTAACAAAGAAAAAGCTAAGACAAGTTGAATGTGTGAATTTCCTGTGTGCCGCTAACATAGGAAACAATGAAACTCTTCGCTAGTCCCTACAATCATAACAGTTAATGTGTTTCACAGGGGACAAGGCATTAACTTGTTTCCATTCAGATGTGTTGTTTTAGTCATCGTTGCTGGCAAATTTCTGACACTTTGGTGAGTCGCTGAGTCAGTTTGCTCTTTCTGCGGAGGAAACTGTGTATTGGCTCTGTGATCGAATGTTTTGGCACCAGTAAAATGTCAACAGTTTGTTAAAGACTTATCTAAAATCTGCTGACACTTGTTAGTGGCATGCATCACAGATATAACAAAATGCAAACATAGAGATGGGGCCATTCGTTTTAATAACGCATCACTCTTGTCTTGTGTAAGTTTAACAGATAAAAATAGGCTACTTCAGAGAAACAGTGCCCTCTGACCACTACGTCGCTGGTTAAGACTAAATCAAACAAGCCCAGAAGCAGTTATTCAGTGCTTTGGTTTACCAAAATGCTAGACCACCAAAACTTTTCCAATGTATCAGCTGCTCTTTGGGTTAATTTTGCATGATAAACTCAGGCTGTCTCTGCTTTTATGCATTTAGATACTGATTTGGTTAGTAATTTGTTTTCTCACATACATAAACAAAAAAAAAAAAAAAAAACATTATAACTGTTTTTCCTGTCAAGCCTTCTGAGACCCTATTCAGCAAGTCTAAACATAAAAGCATAATGTGTTGAAATGCAATAAGCCACAAAGTACAGGAAATATTGACACAATGAAGGTAAAAAGGCTGAGTGACAGAAATAATATACCAGGTATACAATGTATATCATGTAACACTGTTTATATTAAATTAAACCTGCCTTCAGGGTGAATTCATACACGAAATTCAGTGACAAGCTGACAAAATGGATTTATATGTTATGAAGTGGCTGAAAATGTCCTCAGTATTATTGACACACTACAGAGATAAGAAAGGGTGAGATCATTTGGGTTGTTTTCTGTGTAAATAAGAGGGGTCCCTGCACATAACATTGGGACATGACTGAACAGGCCAGCATTGCCAAATACATACGCTCAAATGTGGGTTGCATCACATGCACTATGGCTTACTACTGTAGTTTGTTTAATTTTTTTATTTTGTACATTTTTTGTACAAATAGTGTCAATTTTCATTGTCAGAGTTTTTTTTTAATCAATTTTCTTCATCAGCCAGTGGAAGTAAAAATGCAACACATTTTATCAGTGCTACTTGTAACTTTAGCATTATTAAAGTTTTTACTTAAACAGAGAAGGCAGCAATTAAAATTAGGTTAATTAAAATAAAATAAAAAATTTTAAAAAAAATTGCATTAGTTATGTTAACAGATATAAAACATAAATAAATCCAATTAATTTTTTTACATACTAAGATTCTAACATATGTAATATCTACTCCTAATTGTCTATTTGAATTTTTATATATATATATATATATATATATTATTTGCCTTTGACATCTTTCCAACTGATTTTAATTTGGTAAAAACCCTATTTAAAAACCTATATAAATGGAAATAATTAATTTTGAAATCACTATTATTATGATTAAATGTTTAAAACATTGCACGTTTAGACATCCTGTTTCACAATCATAATGAATACGGAAGAAAAAATACAGACTACAAGTGTAAAAACAAGCTAAAATAAAACCCACAATTGAGCGACAGGTTATCACGCCCTTGTGTCAGTAAACGTCATCAGAGAAGAGATGTTGCTGCAAGAAGGATGGGAAGTTATTTTGTTTAAATATCATGAGGGCATGTGAATTAAAAAAAAAAATCAATAAATTATGTACATTGATAAATCATTTATAATTGCAGCAATATTCCATAAAAACAGGAGTTGTCAATTTTGATTTCATGGTGACTTTGTGTCATTTTTTCTGTTAAAAAACTTTATCCATCCCACAACTATTGTATAAGTAAAAAAAACTGTAGGTTGGTTCTACTGAAATGTGTAATCACTGTAAATCTGTGGCACTATCAAAACATCACTATGTTTTTAAACATCCCAGGGGTGCTTTTCCTTTACAATGACGCAACTCGCTGCTTCACTACAATAGTATAGTCTTGCGGAGCCAGAGCTTCAGACTGACGGCAGAAGGTCTGGACTCTATCACAGCTTTCATTGGCCAAGGACCGCCCAAGAGGACGTTTGACTGACATGTTACGCACCAAATCACAGTTCATTTTGTTCCACGTCATGTTTAGGGGCGTGAAAATGTAAAGTCGATGTCCCTACAATAACAGACCGGCGTGTATCTAATAAATTATTCATTCAAGAACGTTGTGCAAGTTTACTGCAACAATGAAGCTGTGAACTTCACATACTTTTAAAAAAATCCACTGTTTACTTGATCCTGGAAAGCCCTCATAATCACTATTATAAAAACGATGGCGTTCTTCTCCCACGAGGGGGGTTTGGCGTTACGCCATTAGTTTCTAGGCGGGCCACTGAAGGAACACGATACACACGTCTCCCGAACATCCTGTAGAATTCAACCAACCAGATGACGACTTCGAAAATCCTGAAGTGATTCCACTTAAGCGTGCCATATCAGACGTTCAGCCAACGGTCCGTGGGCGTGACGTCTGAGGCTTAGACTAATCATAGGACCCTGCATCTTTGAAGAAATCAACTAGCTAGTCACGACTGTTTCCCGAAACAGTATTGTCACAAATTTGTCGTTCAACCATGCTGGTTAATGATGTCACGCAGGTAGTGGAATAATAACTTATTTTAATGAATCTGTTTGAGATTGAATTAATGCTATATTGTTTTCTATAAATTACAGACATGGAGTTATTTTGCTTTATTTCCAGATTCAATCATCGGCTCATTCTTACATATAGAGCACACAGGCGCACTCTTCAAAAACGGTGTTTAAAATCTCTTAACAAATTAAAAGACGTGAATGACTTTTGTATACATTCGAAATAAAAGATATAGATTGTCAGCTTGCTTATTAAGGATTTATTAAGCCAACTTGTCATGTAAACAAGAACTACTTTTAACCACAACTCGAGAACTGTAGTTCCAACCACACAACTGTGCGATGCTGATTGTGAATGTTCGTTAGAACTATGTTTTCGGGAAACACAGACTCTTTGATAACGGTGACCATAGTTGGGAAACGCACCCCAGCCTGACATAGCAACACCGACTCGACCAGTGTTGGGAGTTTGGGGTGGTTTTATGTCTTTGATTGACCAATGACAGATAGGGGGAGTGTTTGGGAAGTTAGTTTGGAAACTATCATAATTTTTTCAGTTCTATACAGTGATGCTAGCAGAAATCTGTAGCCTTGCTGGACATGTGACACTGACAGTGACGGAAGGTAATCTTTAACTCCTCTCTCCTGATTCTGAGCTATAAACACCTTGTGAGATGAAGTGGCCATTATCAATCCATGACATTTCCGTGTCCACATTCGGTAATCACTAAAGATAACAGTCTTGAGTGACAAAAACTGAAGCAGCGAGACATGGAGGAGGTAGGAAAAGACCAAACCATCTGTCAGTTTCAGTGTCAAGTCAAGTGCTGTCAAAGGAAACATTTTAGCACATGTGAAATGTGTGACATGGTACCGAAAATGACTGTGATCAACCTTCCAAGTCGACATGCCTCTGGAGCAGAGAGGAATTTCAAAGCACTCTCGGCCTGGGTTAATTTTACAGGAGATTTGAGTTGCCGCTGACTCACCTGTCAGCTCGACTGTGATGACAGGGCAGGTCAGGAAAGGGGAGGGAGGCAGCGAAGGAAAAGGAGCCAGATACCGATTAAAAAAATGTGCTATAGTGCAGAGTCTCTATTGCCTCAGTAAGCTCTGTTGGGCAATGATCCAAAATAAAGGATTAACAAAGAGATTCATTCATCCGCTCAAAATCATTCACTTCTAGATGAGACATGGGAGACATTTTTTAGCATGAAACCTAACAGTATTCCACATGGAAGTATTGCAAGCAATCCAACTTGTAGTTTTTTTCCATAGGATCTTCACACTTAACATCGTCCAATAAACAAAATGGAGGCAGAAAATGACTCATAACAGTTCAGAAATCAGGAGTTCATCCAAGCATTCAACTGCTGCAGAAAGAGCTGACAGTGTGTCATGATTAATAAATGATCTGTGTGATTTGCGGCCTGTATGTGTGAACATGTCTAGTGGAGTCTTATTGTGTTAGTGTTTGATTTCTTCTCATTGTGAGTTACTGATTTACCTCAAGTGCTCAGGGTGTGTTACACGGTAAAGCACACATGTGCACACGCAATACAAAGTGTTGCATAATCTTTGAAAAATGTAAATCAATAAACAAAAAACTTGAAGTGCTTATGACTTTAAAGGGATATTTCAGCCAAAAAAATAAAGTCCTGTCATCATTTACTCACCCTTATGTTGTTCCATGTTGTGGTTTTTGTCTTTGCCCGTTGACATTCCTCCAATGGGCAAAAGCAGTTGAAACATTCTTCAAAATATCCAAGAAAGTCATATAGGTTTGGAACAACATGAAGTAAATGATGACAGAATTTTTATTTTTGGGTGAACTATCATTGTTCTTGCAGTGGAGGCCAAGGTTGTACTTGAGGGATAATCTCTGAATGAGCTCACATACACTGTGTGCTGCCAGAGAAAGAAGGAGAAAAAGGACTGACTGATTACATGATCCAACATGTGTGTGCTAGGAGTTGGGTGTGCTGTGACAATGACTTTGGCAGGCCTGAGGAAACGCTACATTCCTGCCAAATCATTGTGTACACAGAGAGTTCGGCTTATGGGTCTGTCGAGATTATAGGGAAGAAACATGCGGCTGTTCTCAATGGAAGTGCTCTATTTAGCGCCGCAGGCTCTGTTGCACAACGAGTAGTGTATATAAAACACTGGGAACAAGCAATGAATGTTCTCCATACTACAAAATGCAGCTGCCACTGTGATACAGGGAAGCAAACATGTTCAGTCACACAAATGAGTTGATGTGATTATCACCCTAAATGTGTCCATTGACAGATCAGTCTTGAGGTTTTCCTTAGGGTTGTAAAGGTCTTTCTTTCTAGG
This sequence comes from Chanodichthys erythropterus, assembly GCF_024489055.1. Taxonomy (NCBI): domain Eukaryota; kingdom Metazoa; phylum Chordata; class Actinopteri; order Cypriniformes; family Xenocyprididae; genus Chanodichthys; species Chanodichthys erythropterus. The sequence goes on from NC_090223.1 coordinate 39,040,720, forward strand.
GTCACAAGGGTCTAGGGTCATTTTTAGTCAAGTAAAGTCAAATTTATTTATATACCGCTTTTTACAATTGGTAATTGTTTCAAAGCAGCTTTACATATTAGAAGCACAGAAAAAAAAAAAAAAGAAGTGGTTAAAAATAAGCTGTACAAGCAAGCGTGGTAATGTTTATTTAGTCTATTAATGTTTAGCTTTTTACCAAAATACTAAAAATCACCCTCATTCTGAAAACATCTTATCTTTATGTTCAGGAAATGGAAAAAATATAAAATATTAAAAAAAATATGATTTGGAGTTGTCAGACAACCCCCCCAAGATGGGGTTAGCCAGTCTTATTTCTTTTTCTTTCTTTTTTTTTCTTTCTCAAAAGTTTCCTGCAAATTATAAAGTTAGGTTAGCCTACAAGTTTAGTCAGTGTGCGTAGCCTATCTTTACTAGACTGCCAAAGAGGGGTAACCATAACAACAGAAAGATGCTTGCGTTTTCCATTGCAGTCGGTTTGGGCGGTACACGTCGATGATAAACAACACTGACAAATGATTATGTAGACCTATAAGTTTATTATAAATGTTCACATCACAAAAGTCGGCCTATAACAAAAAAGTTTATTGACATTTGGATAACTGCTATAGTGGCGCGAGACGACGAATCCCGCCAAGAATCTAATTCACACAATGCAAAACGTATGACATCCCAGGTAAAAAAGTAGTATACTTTAGTGTATTTGAAATATGAATGAAGTACATGAATTATAAAACAAGTATACTTCTACTTGTTGTACTTTATTTAAAGAGTATTTGATTTGTACTTTTTAAAAGTATACTTCAAAAAAGATGTAATTAAGTTCAACTTAATAGTCCAAACAGTAAGTATACTAATTTATCAGTAATCAAATTATTTTTGAAATGTACTTTTTGAAAGTGTACTTTGTTGTTAATGTATTTTAAATAGTATTGAAGTTTATTTTTTTTAAGTGTATTCAATTTGACATACTTAGAGTGGCAATTTAGTGTACTTATGGGAAGTATATATTTTTTGGAAATTAATTGTTAGTATACTTTTTTTAAAGTGTACTATGTTCTCACTTCATTAGAAGTGTGACTTCTGTACACTTTATACAGTACACTCTAAAATAAGTGTATTTTTAGTGGCATATCAGAGTACTCTCATAAAATATGTTAAAATACAAAAATGTATAGTGGTAATTTAGTGTACTTTTAGTAAGTACGCTTATTTGTAATACAAAGTATAATTTATTAAAGTGTACACTGATTTCACTTCATCTGTAGTGTAATCTTAGAGTCAGTCTGTTGTTCGTTATCTGGCCGGACTCGGTGTTCATCTTCAGTTCTCTCTTCACAGCAGTTCAGTCAGTGTACTGTTTGAGTACATGAATTACTCGGGGATATTGGTTTGTTTGAACTCAGAGGGAGTGTCAGCCACATTAAAAAAGTTAACAGCTTAAGTCATTTGTGGATTAATGTGTATTGGAGACGCGAACCGTTTAAAACGATTCAGTTCGATTTGGTGAACTGGTTCAAAAAGATCCGGTTACATCGAATGATTCGTTCGCGAACCGGATATCATCACAAACTGCTTTGTTTTGAACTCTCTCTCACAACAGATACGGAAAAGAAGACAATGCTGAATAAAGTCGTAGTTTTTGCTATTTTTGGACCAAAATGTATTTTCGATGCTTCAAAAAATTCTAACTGACCCTCTGATGTCACATGGACTACTTTGATGATGTTTTTCTTACCTTTAGAGCTCTCGGACTAAATCTAAAATATCTTAAACTTTGTTCCAAAGATAAACGGAGGTCTTACGGGTTTGGAACAACATGAGGGTAAGTTATTAATGACATAATTTTGCTATTTGGGTGAACTAACCCTTTAATTTGAAGAACATGCATGTTCACGTTATATCTTGGAATACAGACTTGACTTCCCAGATTACAAATTTGAAAATCCACTTAACTCTGCCATTTTTGATTTTCAAAACAGAAAAGTTCAAGTTCTTGTTTTAGCATGTTCATTTGTGCACTCAATACTTGGTTGGCAGCACATATTACAGCAAATGACTTGCTCCTAGCACAAATTACAGCATCAGTGAAGTGTGGCATGGAAGTGATCAGCCTGGCACTATTGGGCCTTCAGATCATCTGTATATTGTTGGATCGACTGTTTCTCATCTTTCTCTTGAAAATATCCCATAGATTCAGGTCAGGCATGTTGGCTGGCCAATAAAACACAGTAATATCATGGTCAGCAAACCACTTGGAAGTGTTTTTTGCACTGTGGGCAGGTGCTAAAGTCCTGCTGGAAAAGGAAATCAGCATCTCCATAAAGCTTGTCAGCAGATGGAGGCATAAAGTGCTCCAAAATCTCCTGGAAGATGGCTGCATTGACGTTGCACTTGATAAAACACAATGGACCAACACCAGCAGATGTCACGGCCCCCCAAATCATTACTGACTTCAGAAACTTCCCTCTAGACTTCAAGCAGCTTGGATTCTGTGCCTCTCCAGTCTTCCTTCAGACTCATGATGTCAACATGAAATGCAAAATTTACTTTTATCTGAAAAGAGGACTTTCGACCACTGTTCACTGTCCAGTTCTTTTTCTCCTTAGCCCAGGTAAGATGCTTCTGACGTTGTTTCTGTTTCAGAAGTGGCTTGGTAGTCCTTTTCCTGAAGATGTCTAAGTGTGGTGACTCTTGATGCTCTGACTCCGGCTTCATTTGACTCATTTTGAAGCTCTCCCAAGTGTTTGAATCGGCTTTACTTGACCGTATTCTCAAGCTTGTGGTCATCCCTGTTGCTTGTGCTCCTTTGCCTACCCAATTTCTTCCTTCTAGTCAACTTTGCATTTAATATGCTTTGATACATCACTCTGTAAACAGCCACCCCATTCAGTAATGACCATCTGTGACTTACTCTCTTTGTGGAGGGTGTCAATGATTGTCTCCTGGACCATTGCCAAGTCAGCAGTCTTCCCCATTAGTGTGGTTTCAAAGAACAAAAGATACCCGGAATTTATACTGTAGGGATGGTCATTTAATGAAACTCAAATGTAAATATTCTAATATTTTGAGATACTGGATTTTGGACTTTCATGAGCTGTATGCTCTAATCAACAAATTAAAAAAAAAAAAAAAAAAAAAAACTTTTGAAATGTTTTACTTTACATGTAGGGAATCTAGTATAAATGAAAGTTTCATTTTTTAAAATAATTTACAATGAAAAAATGAACTTTTTCACGATATTCTAATTATATGACCAGCACCTGTAGATATGCATGTGTAGTAAGTTGTTTGCCATTGTTCTGTTCCCGGCATTTCAGAGAAAGTCGACTGTTCAAGGTTCCTCCTTTTGCCAATATCTGCTTTTGTGTGTTACTTTAGTGTTAATAATAAAGATCCTTTTCTGAAATGCAATTTGTAATCTGTTGATTTAATGTATTTGAACTGAATTGTAATGTAATACACTTGTAGTGTAATACCAACATTCATGCTTAAGTATAACAAAATGGGGATAAAATTACAAATGAAATGTACTTTCAATTTGTTTCTACCTTACACTATAATAACATTGCACTGAAAGTACGTGTCTATGATGTTTAGGTTGTAATTGAACTTCACTTCAAAAACATTATTATTGTCATAGTGGGACACTTTAAAAGCACTAAATATAGTTAGGAAGTGCATTTGTAGATCACTTGAAATGTTACAGAGGCATACTAAATTAACTGTTTATAGTAATTATAAGTATGATAGCAGTATGCACAAAATGTACTTAAACACAACTATAATTTGCACTGCAATGCCTTTTTAAGTGTATTTACATTAGAATAGCAATACAATGCAATTGTACTGTAAGTGTGCTTAATTGCTCATGAATCTTGATTTTCATTAGTGTATTTTAGTGCACTTGAAGTTTAAAAAAAGTTGTTCCATTTTAGTATACAATTTACACTAGAAGTGTAGTTAAATAGATGTTAAGTTGAAGTTAATACATAATTGAATACACTTAACTATACTTGGATTTGACGAAAATAGTACAAAATGTAGAAAATATACTTAGTACACTTTATTAAAGTATATTTTTAATATAATTCTTTTTCACCTGGGATCCTTAAGGAAATAACCCCTAATTAATAATTGTACAAGACCCCAACGTTTGTCATAAAATAGCATATGTTTATCTAAAAAAGTTCTACAAAATAATTTCAGTAAACCAAGCCAAAGGGTATCTGATTTCCCTGAGCACAGCACATGAGCAAAACTACTTATTCATTGAAATTATGGGAGGTCATTTTCAGTTAATCGGTTAAGGCCTACGTATTAGCCTACAATGCCAATTTCTATTGTTTATAGCCCAAGATGATTATGCCTACTTGCCTTTTTAGAGATTATTTGCATACATGTTGTATAAGTCCTAAATCGACTGTTTATAATAAAAAGAGAATATCACAGCGCAAATAAACTTTTCAAGTTTGCTTTCACTTTTACATAGCGGTATCTAGATTAACTGCTATTTTATGAGAGATCACATCGGTTGTTGACAAAAAAACTTTAGGTGGTCCTGTACTCACCAGAATATGTTTTCTTCATGTTCATCGGGTCCTTTTTCTCCTGTGTATTTCAACTTTAGTCTATTAAGTCCGTATCTCAGATTGCAACATCTGAAATATGTTCGATAGTTGCGTTGAATTTCTCTCTGGCACTCCACAAAGCACATGTACCTCGATCAAAATGTATGTATTTAATTCGTCCTAATACTAAACCAACTAAATCGGTTAGAACTAAACTCCCACACACCTCCAGCTTTACCTGTCCACACACACCTATGGATAACTCCGCCTTAGGGATAGAGATAAGATACCTGAAGGTTTGAAGCTGGAACTGTTTGTTAGTCTAGTTGACAAATAACATGGATAACGTTTTTTTTTTTTTTTTTTTTAAGGTTAAAATTAGTATGACTGTAAATGTAATAGTAGTTTTGTAACTGATAACCAGTTCCATGATTTGGGTCAATATATAATTGAGGGAGTTTTCATGTCCATGAGATTTATCTTGCAAACATGATTATTAAAATAAAATTTTAAAAGTCTTCAGTGTTCTTCATGATCTTGTCTTTACAAATTTCATAGTTAATTATTATGGAAATAATCATATATTTATAAAAATTTACTAGATATCCCTAAAATGTCAACTAAATAACCGTCCGAAATGAATTACAACCACAATCTCATTACCTAAAAAAACATTTAAAAAAACTCATTTAAAAACAGTTTTAATTATATTATTTACATTAAGTTGAAGTAATTGTGAACAATGTGTCTTTTTGGGCAATATGTCACATTTTCAATAGAAATTGACAAATTGAATATATGTCCGAGAAGTTGCTGTCATCTAAGTTACCCATAGCAAATACACCCCAAATACAAGAGTGTGTTTTCCAAATCACATGACCTGCTCCACATGATGTCATTTCCTCCTGAAAAGAAAACTAGCAAGACTCCAAGGTATGTTCTCCCTCCACATTTTCAGTTATTTCACCTAAAGTAGTGCTTAGGGCAAATGTGTACTTATCATATGTCAACAATGTTACTACAATGAATTCATAAATAACTTTGAATTTCAATTCCACTCAGTTGTACATATACTATTTAGAAGAACCTCTCCGTAAAATGCCATGTGGTGTCTGGTGCTAGGCAACCATTTTGATTTTATCCCTAAAAACAGCAAAAATGTCAACTAAGTTACCAGTCACCTATGTTACTCTGCAAAGGTAACTTAGTTGACCAAGAGTAACATAGTTGACATTCATGACATGTTCTTATAGTTTTCAGGAGTTCATTTAATATTCTAATTGTACAGTAACTATAAAATACTTTGCAATAAATATTATAAAAGTAAACTTGTTTTCAGGCAAATGCCACGATTATCTGCTGCAGAAAAGATGTGCTCAGGTTGATTCCTGCCCCACAGCACGTGACAGCACGTCATGTTGAAATAAAAAGAGATATGTGGGAAGATATTGCCAAATCATATCTTACAGTTTTTCTCCATTGGTTTGGCTCATTTCTTGAAACAGAAATTACATTCTCAAAACTACATGGACAAACCTCTAAACCACTTGGCAATTGTTCACAACAGAATTGAATTTCTCATTCATTTTGCAAATTGCAAATGTCTAAGTACATGTCTCAATGTCTCACTACATCTTTGGGAATGATTAAGTACAGGTAGCCTACATTTAGCACAATTTCCAAGTGAATAGATCTTGTTGATCTAAACTGATTGTCGATTCTCAGTCTAATGGTTGTTTGCTCCAAAACGTGTCAGCGTCATTTCATTGTATAAGTCATCACACGCACAATAGTTTGTTCAATTGTCAAAATTAGTCAAGAACATAATACCATGAATACCATATATGAATCCTTGGAACATTTGATAAATTATTACAGCAATTGACAATCAGGTGAAACTAGAACTTGACTAACATGTAACATGTAAGTCAGTTACTGGTTGTCCATCATTATAACTTTTTTACAATTAAGCAGTTGTTCCCAAACTTGTTTGGCTTCAGTACCCACTTTACCTCATTTGTGTATCCAGGTAATCCAGGTATGAAAGTATTTGACTTATCTGACTTCAACATTTTGCCTAAAAACTGCAGCTTACTGTATGATGCAATTATCATTATAATCCTTATTTTGAAGAATATAACATACAATAAGAAAAAGGGTCAAAGAGCTGCAATTAGTGCCTCCCATGTAAATCTAATACTGTGGGTTTTACTGTAACATTTCAGTAAGTCTAGTCATTGATGATTTTCCCCCTCCCCTTTCTGTCAAATACCCCCTGTAGTACCTCTGCATAGGGCTACATGTACCCCAGGTTTGGAACCACTGGAGTAGTGGCCAGTAGTATAATGAAGTTGTGGAGAACATAGAACATTCCTATGTAATTGTCTGTAATGTAGTGTACTACTCTTCTGTATGACTGATTTGATGTAGAGAATAATGGCATTGGAAGGAAACGAGCGACCAGTGAAGAACTGTTAGTTGTGAAACTCCAGCTTTATTTACAGCACTGTAGGCTGCATATAATTTTCACTGTTTTTTGTTTGTGTGTTTATATTACAGTATATTATGCTGTATACATTTTCCTTTTACTCTGATGTATGGAAGTTACTTTATGTGTGTGAATGATAATGGTTACAATTTCCTTGGCAGTATGAGTGCAATATATGATGTCAAACCTTGGAGGCTACTCTTACCCTAAAATCCTGTCTTTTTTCAGTTTTACACACAATTGTATTCTGTTAGCTAGACAAAAACTGTACAGTAACCATTGTCAGTGAAGGACTGGACTAAGACTGAAAGGTGGACATGAGGGATATTTGCCATAGTGACAAAACATCTAAACATTTTGACTTGCAGTGCTTACACAATGCCAAAGGAACTAAGCATTTTGGGGGCACTGACTGTTTAAATGAGAAGGAAATTTAGTTTTGACACAAACAGTTTAAACTGATGTGCGTCTGTATTTCTCCTTTATGTCATGAAATATTCAACAGGTCTTGATTAAATGCAATAAAAGATTAGCTAACCTATAATAATTGATATAGTTTAGGATTGTGTTTGTTAAATACATCATCCTACTTTGTCATGTCCAGTCAACTATGTTACTTTTGTCAACTATGATACTGGGCTGTCAATTAAGTTACCATTATGTTTTTTTAAAAAATATATGTATTTCAATGGTTCCCTAATCTCCAAGTAAATATTTAGATACTGAGTAGCTGTCAAATATATACCTCAGCATAATTTAATCAAGAAAATTATCATGAATCAAGCAGTTTGGAAACAAAATATACAGACTGGTTACTTCAGTACTTGAAATTTGGGGTTTCAATTGAACAAAATGTGTATTTTCTTAATTAATTGGGTATTTTAATTGAAAAGGTAGGTAAATAGACACATATTCTTCCAAGAGTAATGATTTTTTTAAATGTCTGCCATTTACATAAAGTTAAAACTTATAGGTTTTGTCCGTAACATAGTTGACCAAATAATGAGTAAACTTCTTGTTTTTAAAACTAAATATCTGAAATCAATTATGCCTGAGCTTGGCAATTACTAAAAACAAAATATTTCAGGGATGATTTATCAGGGAAGATAATAATATTTTGTAAATAAATATATTTTTTCCCAGAAATAATTCAAACTCAAAATCTCCCACAATTATATATTGACCCATTTGCAAAATGATAAAAACAGTAAACATTTATGAAAAACAATTTAATTATTGATATTATTAAAAATATCAACACATATATTTTCGAGCCAGCAAATATTATTAAATTGTATAGGTAGATTATTAAGATTTAAAACATGAGACAACTTTCCCCAACCAGACATTTATAAAAAGTAACCGTAAAACAGAATAAACTTTTGGTTTATACATTTATTTGTATAGCGCTTTTCACAATACATATCATTTCAAAGCATATACCTTCAGTAGGGGAGAGTGGGGTGATTTGTGCCAGGGGGGAAGTAGTTCCACCCATTGTTTCTGGAAAACCATAGAAGAAATTGGTCATGTGACCACATAATTTTGTAAAGCCATCCATTTTACTCATCCTCCAAAGAAGAGAGACACATGGAAAGGACATTTTAGCTAAAAAAAAAAAAACTGTTTTTTTCCCTTTCAAAGTAAAATTTCTATGATCAAGGTTTTTTGATTGTAGTGAACAATTATAGACAAGTTTGTAAACATTTCACACAAGTTTTAATGCTTTAGCAGGCTACACAATGAGTCTATAGTTAGCATGATGTTAGCTCTTAACTGCTGGATCATGCTAGTTTTTCAAACTTGTGGATCCGGGGTGATTTGTGCCAGAGGGCCTGGGTTATGTTGTGCCAGTGGCACAACTCACCCCCATGTATGATTATTTTCAACATGTTATTAATTTGTAATTGTACATTGTACTCTTACATTTTAGCAGTTAAACTATGTGACATTCTTGATTTTAGACCAAAACCCATCATGCCACACACTTATAAAACACACTTTCTGAAGATGAAAAGCATGAAAGGGTCCAATGTTGTGCAAAAGGCATGAAAACAACCAATATTGTGTGAAAACTGAATGGAGATTATCAAATTATCATAAGATTTGTGAGTGATTTAGAGCACAGCAGAACTCAGTCAGATAAAGGCTTATTAATGAAAGTTCCTATCAAAAAAAATTAATTGTATTAAAAGGGCAACTATAAAAAAAGCCAGTGTTGGAGCAGCAAACAGGTATTTTCATCTTCAGAAAGATCTTTCTTCCTCCCAATATTGCATGAAAACTGTGAGTTGCTTAATAATGTGGAACAACCTTTAAGTAGGGTTTCCACAGACCGGGCAAATTATTTTGTCTGAGACTGATACCAGTTATTGTCACGGATCCCTTGTCCCCAGAACTCCATTTCCCATGATCCTCGTGTTTCCACACCTGCACTCACTTCCCTCATCTTCTCCTCCTCATCACGGATTGCCTGCACCTGTTCCTGATTGTCAGCACACCCTTTATATTGGACTCACTCCCTTCACTCTGTAAGGAACTCAGAACGAGCGTGTCTGAGTTCGGGACTCTTATGTTGAAGTGTTGTCATGTCTGTCTTCACCTTGTGCTTGCCCTCACTCCCTTGTTAGTTACTATGGTCACCCTAGTTAATTGCCTTGATGATTTTCCCCTCCCCCTTGTTACCTCATTAGCCCTCTCTGTATAAATAGGTCCCTGTTTTAGTCAGCGGGGGTTGGTTATTGTTGGAGTTTCTCAACTTAGTGTTTTTTGTTGTTCTCCCATGGTGTTCATGCCTTGTCTTGTCTTGTCTGGAGTTAATGTTATTGCCATGCCTGGATTCATACCTTGCTAACCCGTGGATTACTTTGTCATGCATGGAACCAAGTTTGTATTCATGTGACTTTTAGTGTGGAATAAACTGCTTGCATTTAGATCATCACCCTTCTTCATTTGAGACAACACAGCAGACGTTACACACTCCTTGTCCGTTCTAAATGTTATATTGATGTGTTTGGTTCTGTTGATCTCCTTCGTTATATTAATAAATACCTATCTATTGTGGATTTCCGTTGATGCCTCATCTCTGCAACACCAAACCGTAACAGAAGAACGGACCAATACCGCTGGATATCCACAAAGGATAAGATGGGAATTTTCCTCATCCTCGAGGCTCCAACTCCTTCTCAGCCTCTCGCAACTACATCTGCGGCCGACCGGCTGATCGGGCTCTTCCAGGTTGGCCGTTCACTGGAGAGGTATGTGGAGGAGTTTGTAGAGCTTGCTTTCCTGACTAACTGGTCAGATGCACTTTTGAACGCCCTGTTTCTGGATGGACTGGACGATGACACTATCCGTTTGGATGAACCTGAAAATTCCTTTTCCTTGAGCGAAACCATTAATCTAATTTTGTATTTAAACGGATCTAATTTCTTAGTCGATGAGGTTCAGGATAAGTGTCAATCCCGTGCAGTCCCTCCAGAAACAGAGGTGGCCAGGCCAGTTGGTCAGACTGCTTCTTCCTCCACATATCCCTCCAGTGAAGTGACTTCCTGGTCTACGCTGGACCCACAATCCTCCGTTGGGCCCAGAAGGCGTAGGAGGAGGAAGAAGCCCGCTCCAGCCCTCTCCGAGCACGCTCCAGCCCTCTCAGAGCACGCTCCAGTGGCAGTAGGGATTCTGGTGGAGTATGAGGGGATGGACTGGCCCTCTGCTCCAGCCGCCGCCGAGCCCTCAGCTCCAGCCGCCGCCGCCGCCGAGCAATCCGCTCCAGCCGCTTCAGTCTCAGCCGCCGAGTCAGTCGCTTCAGCCTCAGCCGCTACAGCCTCAGCCGCCGAGCAAACCGCTCCATGCTCCGCTGCCCACGAGCCCACTCCTGCCCACAAACCCACGCCATTCCTCAGGCTCCTGAAGTCCCTCCTTAGCCTCCACAAGTATTTTTTGGGGGGGGGCCAGGTACCCGTGGGCGGGGTACATGTGGGCGCCACACATGGGGGTGGGCTCCGAACACTGCCGTGGCAGCCCACTACACCTGACCCGCCGTGGCTGCCCACTGCTCCTGACCCGCCTTGGCAGCCCGCTGCACCTGACCTGCCATGGCTCATGGACCCGCCCTGGAGACCTCCACTCCTACCCATGCCTCTCCCTGCACCGGTATGAGGTCTCCAGGGTGCCCACCCCCCCTCCCCGGTGTTCCATCTACGGCGCGTGGTCGCGCCTACCGGGAGGGGGAGGTACTGTCACGGATCCCTTGTCCCCAGAACTCCATTTCCCATGATCCTCGTGTTTCCACACCTGCACTCACTTCCCTCGTCTTCTCCTCCTCATCACGGATTGCCTGCACCTGTTCCTGATTGTCAGCACACCCTTTATATTGGACTCACTCCCTTCACTCCTTGTCCGTTCTAAATGTTATATTGATGTGTTTGGTTCTGTTGATCTCCTTCGTTATATTAATAAATACCTATCTATTGTGGATTTCCGTTGATGCCTCATCTCTGCAACACCAAACCGTAACAGTTATAAGACATGGATAAATAAACAAACCTACATTTTCTTAGAAAAACTAAAATCTGAATGTTTATTCTACTGAAATCTTACTGATATGTCACTTGCATAATAATTTGGAACGTGGCATATTCTTATAATTGAGAGACAGCGTTCTATGTCAACAGGCATCTATTGCCAAAGCCTTTTTGCCTGAAATGATTCACAAATATCATATATTGTGTATTTAAGTTTTTTGCGTTTTCCCAAAAACTACAAAATATGACAACCTATTCCAACAGTTTAATAGGGTGACAATATCTAAATAAACCTTAAATGAGTATTTTTGTATTGAATTTGTCTTGCTTTCATATAGCATTACAGTTCATAACATTAAAATGTTCTGTTTTACTTCAGAAATGACTGGCACAAATTACCCCTACATATTCTCCCCAAAGGCACAACTTACCCCGCACCAGGGGCAAGTTGTGCCACGAGACCACTTTTTTTCCAAAAGCTATATTTCTGAAACAATTTATTTCAGATCCAAAGTTATTGTTCTCAGGCATGCACCACATCCTGAAATATATGTACATTCTTAAATTGAAGGCATTACTGCCATGGCCTCACTTTAAAGTCACTTTGAATAAAAACTGGCACAACTCACCCCACTTTCCCCTATAGCTGAGTCTGAATGTAAAAATTTTAGTTGGAAGGACAGTGAACTGTGTTTGACCCAATTAACATACAAAACAATTGTTGTCAACAAGCACAATTGTTTCAAAGCTATGAGTTATAGCACTTGCGAGAGGCTGTGGGACCTCCATAGCGCTACAGGAACATGGAAAGAGTTTAGTTTGTTCACATGGTGAGTATTGCCAAGTTGTGATGCTGTCGTGGGTTTTTCTGTATGCCAGGGCTTTCAGCTTCTGTAAAATGGACAATTTATCTTTAAAGTTTTTTTTTAGTGGTTTTAAACTTGTGTGAAATGACGTTATGGTTTTGGTTTTTGAAAGGCTGCATCACAAGAGAACTTGCTTCATATGCTGTCAAAAACAAAAACTTTCACAGGTTAAATGTTTCCAGTAACTAAGTACACATACAGTAAACGATAGACTTTTTTTTATTCGTATTTTCCAGAAAATGCTTGATTTTTGCTGATGGCAACATTTCCCAGGTACAATCTAAACTACACTAAATGTATTTTTAAATTCAAAAATAGGACTATGCAATTGTTTTGACAAACACTTTTAAACCCACACATTTTTTCACACATCCTCTTGTTTCTGGTAAGACTATCAACAGTTTTTCCCCTAAATGCATTTTTTTCACTTTGAGGTTTCAAACACCACTCAGATATGAATAAAGCCCTTTGAAAAACATCTGCATCTAGATGGACTAAAGTGAGAGGTAAGATTCTCTGAAGGAGAGGCAGATTTCCTTTAAAGGGGTCTTGACATGAATGTGTACACCACAGAAGGAAGTCTGCAGACTCGTCTCTGTCAAGCAGATTGTGAAAGCCCCCAAAGATAGCCCAAGACCACAAGGCAAATAAAAACAGACTGAAACTAAGGGGACATTTTCAAATCCTGTTTTGTCAGTGTGACATACATTTGCCATTATAAACACTTAAGTGTGTATTACTGAAGATATACACTGAGGTTATCAAAATATTTACATAAGACGTTTAAAGACAACATACAAAGTGGATTGCATTACATAAGTCACAAGATACAAATATATGTGTATTTAGAACCCACAAATGCATAGAAAGAGAATCAAAACATAGGATGCCTAAACTGAATCTCTCAATTAATGCTAAAGGATTTTAACTATCATACAAAGCTGAAGAAACACACAAAAAAAACTCTTATTTACATAGAATATAAGAAGACTTAGAATTTAGTAAAACCATAAAACCAGTTTCTCTGAATCTTTGAATGTGTTGCAATATTTCAAAAGAAATTTGTCAGAAAACCAACCTCAAATCAGATTGAACTCAATAAAGAAGGTCTGAATGAGTCACAGCAACATGTATAATATGATACAGAAATCACACTGAATATACTGTGTATGTACTGACCCTGGAACTACATTTACTAAGCAACAGGAAATTATATGGTTGTCAAATAGCTTTGTTATTTATGTGGATGTCTCATGTCCTTCGGGGAATGGTCATCACCTCGTACACTCCATTGGCAGACCTTTTCTCTTCTTCTCTCTTAGTTTTAAACACTTTCTTCATCTGGAACAGAAGAGAGGAACAATCACACTTGCTTATTAACCTAGACATATTTGCTGAAAATGCCTCTTAAAAAATAAGAAGAAAGTATAGGACATAGACAATAAGTTTGTAAAGATATGGCTGGAGATAACCAAGAATACACCCACAGACAAATCTGAAATTAGCACTTTTCCGTTTGAATATGTGCAATGCATTTCTGATGACCTTCAGATTTACAAACAGGTGTATGACATTCACCTTGGGCACCAGCCACACTCCTAGCACAAGGAGTAACAGTAGGAGCACACTGCCAGCTGTCAAAGCCGTCACTGGTATCAGTAAGTCATTCATGCCATTGGACTTTGTAGGACTTTTGGAAGAGGCCGAAATGATCTCTGGTGGATCTATGAAGAAGAATACAAATAAACTTCAGTAAAGCCAAATTCGTGTATCACTTGCTTCAAAACTATAACAGAACATTTTTTAACAAACCGTTATACGATGAAAGTCAAAATGAGTTTGAAAAAATAATAACTTAAAACAAATACTACCGTTTAAATGTTTGATATTAGAAAGAAGCCTCTTTTGTTCAAACATGGCTGAATTTATTTGATCAAAAATATAGTAAAAACAGTAATATTGTGAAATATTATTACGATTTTAAATTACTGTTTTCTATTTTTATGCTGATTTGCTGTTCAAGAAACATTCTTGTTATCCATGTTAAAAAAAGTTGTGCAGCTTAATATTTTTTGGAAATATACGTTTTTCAGGATTTTTCAATAATTACAAAGTTCAAAATGAAACATTTTCAATGTCACTTTGGTCAACATAAAGCATCCTTACTGAAGGTGTCTTAAAAAGGTATTTAAAAAAATAATTACTTAACCCAAACTTTTAAATGGTGTATAACTTAAATGATACATGCATGTATCATGAACTCAAAATTGTCTGTAATTACATGCTGAAAATTAAATCTCAATTAAAAAAAAAGAAGAAATGTTTACCCACCTTGAACCAAAAGAAAAAGTCCTGACTCTTCCATTGTACATATCCCAGAGAGAGGAAGGCAGGTGCACCAGTAAGCCCCAGAGTCTTCAGGACTTAGATTAAAGATGTCTATAGTTAGAGTCTTCTTGTCATTTTTGACTTCAACACGATCTTTGTAGTCTTTATGCAGAGTTAATTTGTCCTGTTTGAAATAATAGTAGAAGACTTCACGGCTGGCCGAACGTCGGCTGTACAGATACACACCCAGCGGTGCAGGTGTTTTAGGTGCAGGACACGTAAAGGTGTAATTGTCACCTTTATATTTGCTCACATCTAAAAATGATTCAAAGAAACAGTCTGGATCAGTTCACAGCATCCGTTAAAACAAACTCAAGATCATTCCATCCATCAAAAAAAAAAAAAAAAATAGTTTGACATGAAGGTTTGTGAGAGAAAACAAAAGAATCATGTGTTGAATGGTGATGAATCTGGCACTAAATGAGACCAAGACCTGGACAGTGAATGTACCTCATAAGATCTGCGATGTGTCACCTATTTTCTTATCATTATATAGTAATATTGCTTATTCCTTATAATTATCAGGTGAATGTTACATCTGATGTTGATAGTTTACGTTTGTTTTTATGCTTTAAAGGGACAGTTCACCTAAAAATTAAAATAAAAATATAAAATATATACTGTTTCTCATGTCGTCTTAAGAACCTTGTTCTGTGGAACATATTATTTTCAAGAATGTTCCAAACCAAACAGTTTTGGTGACCTTTGCCTTCCATTGTCCAATATGGACCAACAACAACAACAACAAAAAAGACATTCTTCAGAATATATTCCTTTATGATCCACAGAAGAAAGTAAGGTCTGGAACGACATGAGGGTGAGTAAATGTTGACAGAATTTTCATTTTTAGGTGAAATTTTACTCTCCATTTCATAAAAAATTGCTATCCATTTAATGTTAAGCAATGCTCTTATAAACCACGTTAACAATTATAAAGTTTTTAAACTGTCAAGCAGCATTTTGAAGTGAAAAAATAAATTTAGCACAGTCTAAAAAAAAGTAGGTCAAATCTAAACTAATGTAAATACTGCTGTAACACTTTGCAACCCACAAATTAAAATAACAGTAAAAAAACAAAGCACTAACCTTTACTTGCAACAAGGTTGCAGAAACAAAGAACAACCAACAACAAGAAGATGCTTTGCAGAGACTTCATTATTATTGCAGAAGGTGTATCTTAATCAGTGACCTGCATCTAAACACAGGAAACTGAAAATGAACGTCAGTCTGCACTGCAAGCGTATATATACATGCTCCAGCCCACAACCACTGATATCACTGTGACACCAAGCAAAAACATTTCCAAGAGTTTCCCTTATAAATGTCAAAAAACACGATCATTGGATTAATTTCACTTGTCAACTGAGGTGATGAGCTAGAATTTAATGGAAAAATGCAACAAGTAAACAGCCATTATGCAGAAATGCTACATGCGCCATATTAGTTCATCATTATTTACTCACCTCATGTGGTACCTAACCTGTATGACTTTCTTCTGTGGAACATAAAATAAGATATTTTGAAGAATGTTGGTAAACATTATTGAGTTCATTCTGCTAAATGAATACATAAAAAAGACTTTCCTCAATATATCCTTTTTTTATGATCCACAGATCAAAGTTATACTGGTTTGAAATGACAAGATTTTGGTTGAACTATCTCTTTAATGCCTACCATTCTCACAAATTCAGAAATCATACACCTCAACTTAAAGGTACACTATGTAACTTTTAGCCTTCTAGTGGTTAAAAAACAAAACTGCCTGTATTTTGCAGAAGAACATTGTTTTGGTCATGCTTCGGCTCTGGTGACTGGGTGAAAGAATATAGTTTTTTCTCATAACTAAAAAAAGAGATTATCCTACTGCTCATAAAACATTCATTAGGCCTTAGAGGCCTATAACAGTTTAGATGGAAAGGATGACTAGCTGAAAACTTTACTGTAGCTATAACCACTAATAGACACAGATGATACTTCCTCAAAAATAGGTTTTAGCACAGCACTACAACCACAATGAAATGACCCTTCACAAAAGATAATGCGGTAACACTTTACAATACGGTTCATTTGTTAAACATTAGTTAATGGATTAACTAACATGAACTAATAATGAGCAATACATTTGTTACTGTATTTACTAATCTTCGTTAGTGTTAGTTAATGAGAATACAGTTGTTCATTCTTTGTTCATGTTAGTTCACAGTGCATTAACTAATGTTAACAAGCTTTTAATAATGTATTAGTAAATGTTGAAATTAACATTAACAAAGATTAATAAATGCTGTATAAGTGCAGTTCATTATTAGTTCATGTTAACTAATGTAGTTAACTAATGTTAACTAATGAACCGTATTGTAAAGTGTTACCGATAATGCTTTATAATGAAATCTTTTAGAGCTACAAATGGCAATTTATCTGTTCAATAAAATACCTAACTCACCTGTTGAGTAACAAAAAAAAAAAAAAAAAAAAAAAAAAAACAGCATCTGTTTTACAACATTTCAAATCCCTGTTCTTGCCATCTCCAAAAAGCCAAGCCAGATTGTTTTATTACGAGCTCTGTCGCATTCAATATATTATTATTTTTTTTTAATTACAAGCGTCAATGTAACTGGAGCAACTTTTCTCTACGGATATGACGAGACACACACAGGCGAGTGACATATGTATGCAATTTCCCATAAAAACCATCCCGTATGGTCTAAAATATAAATGCTTATAATAGGCTTACCATAGAGAGAATCAAGAAGGATTGGTGATGTATTGAGTCATTGTTTAAATTTTGATAATTCTGAACAAAAAACGTTACATAAAGTACCTTTAATATCAGCAGCCATCAGATTTACAACAGTTCTGAGGCCTTATGCATTTATGTTATCTGACTTCAGTTATGCAGTCACTATAAAGCATTAGGCAGCAAGACAGGAAGCAAAACATTAATCATCAAAGAGATTCAAGTTCACATATAGGCCACCACAGATTCAAATCAGGGTCAACTTAACAGCACATCCTTGTCAAGCACTTGTCATCTGGACTGTACAATAGCGCTTTGGGTTGTTTTGGATCTTTCAAAGAACCTTCATCCCAACAAGAAGGCCACAGACCCTACAAAAGACTGGCTCACAAACCTTGGAAGCTCAAACGCACTTGCATGAAGTTGACCAGTGAGGTTTGTTCTAGCAAAGCAAACAAGCATGGGTGAGCTTCCGTATACCATGTTTGATGCTCTCTATGCATGTGCATTGTTTATTGTGAATAAAAGCTGAATTATATCTATTCATAATATATAGCGTGGTTGCGTCTTTAGAAGACTTGAATTAAATGACTAGATTATCTTTATGTCTTTATTAAAGTCCCCCTGTGGTGAAAATCAAGTTTAATGGTGTTTGTATCTCTATGTGGTGTTTTTAATATGCTTTAAGACAAACCACGTGCAAATTCATAAGTACGGAGCCCTGCACATGACATGCTGGAGAAAAAAATTGTAGGATAAAACGTGTGCACAATTTACTTTTTTTCTTGCATGTCATGTGCAGTGCTCTGTACATAAGTCAACACTATTGCTGAGTATTTTCTATTTAAAACTGCAATGAAAAAAAGACAGTCTCAAATCCGCGGTTTGAAATCGCTAGTGTTTTTGATGTCACCAACTACCTTGTAACCATGTCATGGTGCCAGCAGGCTTTAGCATATCATTAACTATGACCAAACTGAAGCAGGAGAGTCTCAAGAGAATATATTTCAGTATATTTTTCTGTTGATATAAAAAAAAATGGGGTAGATTTGGCAATATAGCAGGTGTATGATGTACAGTCAAACCAAAAATTATTTAGACATTTTTGATATATTTTACTAGTGTAAAAATTTGGAACCAAAAATTATTCAGACACTTTGACCTGACCATGTTTTGCTTAATGAATGTGCTATAGATTGTTGTATAACAATCACAGTTGGTGGCAAAATGCACTTTAATGAGAAAGAGAAATAAGACATTAATGAATGCTCTGATAAACATAAATAATTTAAAATGCATCAATCTAAGACCCAATGTGGAGAAGGGAAGAAGCAGATGCAGCGCATAGTGGAGACACTAAGTGAGACGCAGGAGGACTCCAGTCAGGAAGCACCCCACAGTACAGGAGACCTCTCAGCACCTGCTCCAACCCAAAACCACAGGAAGGACTCCCCTAATACTACCTCAGGCATCCAACCTACGACAGAGAAAGTGAGATGGCCCCAAGCAAACAACAACGCTGCATGGAATCAACTAGATGGGGACCTGGACAGAGTGCTTGAGGCCACATTAGCAGGATTAGCGGAGAAGAAGATCGACAGTATGACAACAATCATCATCACCACGGCCAGAGAGCGCTTTGGCACAGAAGAGAGAAAGGGTAGCAGCGGAACTCGGGTAAATCAGCCTAACAGGAGGGCAAGAGAGATCTTGCAATTGAGGAGGGAGATCAAGACCCTCAACAAGCAGTTCAGAACATCAAGTGCTGAAGAAAGAAAGGGCATAAAAGATCTAACCAGTGGACTTCGAGGGCAACTCTGCAGACTGAGAAGGGCAGAAAGGTCTCTGAAACTAAGGAAGGAGAAGGAGGCCAAGCGGGCACAGTTTATTAAGGACCCATACAGGTTTACTAAAACCCTGCTGGGGGAAGCAAGATCTGGAAGATTGTCCAGCCCTAAGGAAGTTGTAGAGGAGTTCCTCAAGGAGAGCCACAGTGATGCCCTCAGGAACCAGGTTTGTGGTGCACACCCAAAGATCAGCAGAACTGCAGAAACTCCTGAGGAAGAGTTTGATACCAGTGAACCAACATGGAGAGAAGTCCAGGACATTGTACAGAAAGCCCGTTCAGCATCTGTCCCAGGACCAAGCGGTATACCGTATAAAGTATACAAGAGATGCCCGATGCTCCTCCGCAGGTTATGGAAACTGTTGCGAAGGATATGGACAAAAGGTATCATTCCATCATCCTGGAAAAGAGCAGAGGGGTGCTTTGTACCCAAGGAATTGGACTCCGCTGACATCAGTCAGTTCCAAACCATATCTCTCCTAAGCGTCGAATGCAAGGTGTTCTTTTCTGTCCTGGCAAAGAGGATGACTACCTACATGGTGAAGAACAAATATGTCGACACATCAGTCCAGAAGGGCGGCATTCCAGGTTTCTCCGGGTGCTTGGAACATACGGGAATCCTCAACCAGCTGATCCGGGAGGCCAAGAAGAGTAAAGGAAACCTAACAGTTGTCTGGCTCGACTTGGCTAATGCATATGGTTCAATCCCACATGGCCTCATCAACACGGCTATGGAACACTACCATATTCCCCACCGCACCAGGGATATAATTACCAGCTACTTCGGAGGATTTAAATTACAGTTCAGAACAGCCCACTTCACAACGCAGTGGCAGGACCTTGAAAAGGGAATCGTGACAGGCTGCACCATCTCCCCCATCCTGTTTGTCATGGGAATGAACCTGCTTATAACAGCTGCAGGAAAGGAATCCAGGGGGCCATCAATGGAGTCTGGTACCCGCCAACCGCCAATAAGAGGCTTTATGGATGACCTTACCATAACAACTTCAACCCATGTGCAAGCGAGGTGGATCCTGAAGGTTCTTGATGACGTGGCAACATGGGCTCGGATGAAGTTCAAACCAAGGAAATCAAGAAGTATGGTGATCAGAAGGGGGAAAGTGACCAGCGAGTTCCAGCTGCAAGTACAGGGGGAGACGATACCATCGATTGAGGAAAACCCAATTAAGTACCTAGGGAAATGGTATGACGCATCCTTGACCGACAGATGTAACGTTTCCAGGACAGAGAAACAGGCAGATGCATGGCTGAGTAAGATTGAGGGGTCAGGACTGCCAGGAAAGTTTAAGGCTTGGCTCTTCCAGCATGGTCTGCTGCCACGACTCATGTGACAATCTATGAAGTACCCATGACAACAGTGGAAGGAGTCGAGAGGCGAGTAAACAAACACCTTCGCAAGTGGCTCGGAATCCCACCAAGCTTCACGTCAGTAGGGCTTTATACCAGGTCTGGTCAGGTACAACTACCCCTTTCATCAGTGGTGGAAGAGTTCAAGGTGGCAAAGTGTCGGGTTGTGATGATGTACCAAGACTCCACTGATGAAAAAGTCAGAAGAGCAGGCGTCACTACAAGATCAGGACGCAAATGGGTGGCTGACACATCAGTGGCACAAGCTGAAAGGGCATTAAAGCTGAAGGACATCATCGGGAACCCATGCATAGGGAGGCAAGGACTCGGATCTACCCACTTCCAGCAATGGGGAAAAGCAGACCCACGGCAAAGGAGGGACATGATTCAAGCAGAGGTCCGACACCTCGTGGAAGAAAGGCGCAGGTCTAGAGCTGTCGAACTCGGAGCACAAGGGGCCTGGACAAAGTGGGACTTGCCGAAGCGGAAGATCACATGGTCTGAGATCTGGAGACTGGAGCCCTTTCGTATCTCCTTCCTGCTCCGTTCAGTGTATGACACCCTTCCGTCACCAACAAACCTCCACAGATGGGGAATGAGGGAGGACCCATTGTGTAGGCTATGTGGAGGGAGGGGAACAATGGCGCACATACTGGCAGGATGCAAAACAGCTCTTAGCCAAGGAAGATACAGGTGGCGCCATGACAAGGTTCTCAGTGCACTGGCTGACATCTTGGAGCGGGAGAGGCAGAAAAAGCACCAGCCCAGTACAAGGCCGGCAACATCTATTCAGTTCGTCAGAGAAGGGGAGAAACCACCAGTCCCCAAGAAGACTAAGAAAAGCCTCTTGCTAGCAGCACAAGCCTGGGAGATGAGGGTGGACCTGGGAAGTAAACTAGTCTTCCCACAGGTTGTGCAAACACAGCTGAGGCCAGACATGGTCTTATGTTCCGAGGAGGCAAGGAAAATAATCTTGATCGAACTGACAGTCCCGTGGGAAGACGGGTGCGAGGAGGCCTATGAGCAGAAAGCCACCAAGTATCAGGACCTCGTAGAGCAGTGTAGGGCCAAAGGGTGGCAGACCTGGCTATTCCCAGTTGAGGTCGGGTGTAGGGGCTTCCCGGCACAGTCTGTGTGGAAGACACTCACAGCTCTGGGCTTACAAGGTAGGGAGAGGAAGACAGCTGTTCGTAGGTTGGGTGAGGCAGCAGAAAGAGCGTCTTGCTGGCTCTGGAGTAGGAGGGAGGAGTTGAGCTGGGGGCCAGGAGGAGGTGGGTAGTGATTGGCCACCACTGCCGACCCGCCAACTGGAGGGTGTTGTGGTTCAGGGTTGAAACACCCTGTGAAAGTTGGACGCCACCTGACGACATCTTCTCCTGGCTGAAAGC
The DNA here is from genome assembly GCF_024489055.1 of Chanodichthys erythropterus. Taxonomy (NCBI): domain Eukaryota; kingdom Metazoa; phylum Chordata; class Actinopteri; order Cypriniformes; family Xenocyprididae; genus Chanodichthys; species Chanodichthys erythropterus. The sequence continues at coordinate 39,062,910 of NC_090223.1, forward strand.
TACAGTCATGTACTATAGTTAGTGACTGGGTTAGACAGCATCAGTATAGATGTATCCAATAGTACACTTCCTGAAACAGTCAGCTTGTTGGTCCTCGCGATCTAGGAATTAAATTCAAAGAGAGAAAGAATTGATGTTAATTGCAAAATGATCATAATTGCTGTGATATTAGTGCTGAATTACTCACATAATAACTAATCTCTGTGTAACCATAAGCATTTACTGAATGTCTGCAAGAACTGCTGAGAGCAACGTCTCTCTCTTCTGTGTGCCATCCAGAAACTCTGTATAAAGTGCAAAGACTTTCAGCCACCCACAATTCACCACAATAAGAGTAAATTAACTCGGTGTGCTTATTGAGCTTTAAAATAACACAGAACCTATGTCATTTACAGCTTCTTCCATCGCTTTTCTGTTTTTCAGGTACATGGGCCAAACATACCTGTCACAGATCCCTTGTTCCCTTGGACTCCATTTCCCAAGATCCTCCTGTTCTCCACACCTGCACTCACTTCCCTCGTCAGCTCCTCATCTTCACTCATCACCTGCACCTGGACTTGATTATCTTCACTCCCTTTATATGGCACTCACTCCCTGCACTCCTTGTCGGTTCTTTGTTGTGTACATGTGTATGTTGGTGTTCCTGCCTTTGTTTATTGAAGTAAAGAGTATATGTTTGTGGAAATCCGTATCTGCCTCGTCTCTCGACCTACATACCGTAACAGAAGAACCGACCAGTACCGACCGGATTTCCACAAAATAATATGGAGACTTTCCCCGGCTCCCTGGCTCCAGCTCCTCCAAAGCCTCTCACCCATCTTTCAACCGGCGATCGCCTAATCGGGCTCCTGCAGGTAGGTCGTTCGCTGGAGAGGTATGTGGAGGAGTTCGTTGAGCTTGCTGCTTTGTCTGACTGGCCTGAAGCATGTTTGATCTCCTTGTTTCTGGATGGACTAGACGACGACACTATCCGTTTTGGTGAACCCAATTATCGTTTCTCCTTAAGCGAAACTATAAATTCCATTTTATGGTTAAATGACTCCAAATTCGTAGTTGATTGGGTTCAGGATAGGTGTCTGTCTCTAGTCCATCCAGAAACATGGTTGGCCGGGCCAGTCAGTCAGCCACCGTCTTCCTCCGCATACCCCTCCAGCGAACTCCCTGCCTGTCCTACACGGAACCCACACTCCTCCACTGGGTCCCGAAAGCGGAGGAGGAGGAAGCAAGCCGCTCCAGTCCCTCCAGAGCCCGCTCCAGTCTCTCCAGAATCCGCTCCAGTCTCTCCAGAGCCCACTCCAACCCTCTCCAAGCCTGCTGCTGAGCTCTCTCCAGTGTCCGCCAGCGAGCCCACTCCCGTTCCAACGGGCATTCTAATTGTGTTTGAGGGGATGGACTCTCCAGCCGCCGCCGCCGAGCCTGCCGCTTCTGCCCGTCGCGAGCCCTTTATTATGATGAACTTTGCTTTAAAAGTCTCTAATTCAAGAACTGTTTACCCTCCCTGCCTCCCTCTCCCGCCTCCTCCCACGTGTGTCTACATCGCTTCTCCACCGCAAGCCCCTTCATCCTGCACTCCACCTCGGCCCTCTGACCCATTACCTCCACCTTGGCTCCAACCTCCCTCATCTCCACCATTGCCCATCAGTCCACCAGCTTCACCAGCCTCCATCCTTCCTCCGGTCAAGCATTGGTCCCTCATCAGCCCACCCTCACCTCAGGACTACACTCCTCCATTTTCACTCCATCACTTCGTCCCTCTGTTCGCTTGGCTTCTTCACTCCCTCCTGCTTTTCCTTTGTTGTCTGTCATCCTGCCTCCGCTGCGGCCTTCTGGAGCCCTGCCTACACCTCGGTCGGCAGAGCCGCCGGTGTCGCCATGGTCCTACAGATGGGGGGGGGGGGTAATGTCACAGATCCCTTATTCCCTTGGACTCCATTTCCCAAGACACTCCTGTTCTCCACACCTGCACTCACTTCCCTCGTCAGCTCTTCATCTTCACTCATCACCTGCACCTGGACTTGATTATCTTCACTACATACCGTAACAATACCCATCAAGGTAGCCTGGTGGATCTGGAGGCACATAGACTCTTGAGCTATAAATTAGAAAGAGATGAAGGTGACAGTCTCAGTCAAAAACACTGATGTTCATCAAACCACTCTTCTAACAGGAGTCTCATTCCTACCTTCTTCTCTCTTTGCATGTCTCATAAGGGATCTGCAGGAAGTACTTCTTGTTGAACAAGCTATTAAGATGCCTGGAAGTACAACACAGATCCATGAAAACACATTAAACTGTTCATGATGGCAGAATCCACACCCAAACTGAACTGAATTGGCCCACTGACAGGTGATGGCACAATGGCACCTGGCAAGAGGTGGGATATATTAAGTCAGGCATACACTACGATTTCAGCAATGTTTTTGTTAAATACCAACTCTCACTGTATGAGAAAATAGCATGTGATGTAAAGCCAAAGCTCATGATTTATGTGCTCACACTATATGGAACGACTGTCTAGCTGCAAGTTGACTGCTCACACTATAGAGAATGTGAAGCTATGTCATGCCAAGTTGCATGCTGGGACAGTACCTCCATCTTAAGAGGATCACCCTATAATACTCATACTGAAATTAATACAGATACCTGCACCTTTTGTCTTGTTTTTGCCTTTAAATTCAATATTCACATTCTTCATGGTATTGTTTGCAGGGAAGAGAAGCTATTTTAATGCATTGCATGATAATTTGACGCTGCGTGGTAACGCATTGGGAACCTTCTGCGTGATGTCGTCACTGAAGCACTCATGTATCTAACCAATCGCGTAGCGAGACGTCAGAGACGGGTGACGTCACGGACCAGGAAACTATAAAGCATACCCGGATGCAGAGCACGCTAGCTTCTGTGTCTTCAACAAAGCGCTCTATGTTATCTTGTCTGTCTTATTTGGTGTTGTTTGTCTCCCTATTATTGACAAAATATCTCTTCGTCTGAGGACAAGAGTTGCACTACACCATATATATATTTCTGTCATGACAACTCTCGGAGTGTTTGGTATGGTAATGGATATGACAATGTAGATATTTTTGGTCTTGGCGGAATAGATCTGCTACGCTGCTGCTGCTGCTTAATTGCTGCTGCTGCTGTTGATTATTGCTGCTGCTGCTGCTGCTGTTGATTATTGCTGCTGCTGCTGCTGCAGAGCAAGTACGGGACTTGCTACTGCCAATACATACACGATCCGCTGCTGTGAGCAAGTAAGACATGCTGCTGCTGTACGATATAGCGTACATGAATAACCGTAGCAGATCTATACAGGTGGAGCTGGGGAAGGTGGAGGGTTTCTGAAGCACGCTGCGCTACTAAGCAATGCTAACTCATGTATTTAAAGATTAAGCACGCAGCTCATTGGCTACTAAAACAGGAGGAACCAATCATCTGTGACCTATAGATAATGATGTGATGATTAGCAGGTGTGTTAAAGGACCTATTAGCCTGCGCCATCTAGAGTTTCATGCCAGAACTTTGTATTTCTGTCATGACAACTCTCTGAGTGTTTGGTATGGTAATGGATATGACAATGTAGATATTTTTGGTCTTGGCGGAATAGATCTGCTACGCTGCTGCTGCTGCTTAATTGCTGCTGCTGCTGTTGATTATTGATGCTGCTGCTGCTGTTCATTATTGCTGCTGCTGCTGCAGAGCAAGTACGGGACTTGCTACTGCCAATACATACATGACCCGCTGCTGTGAGCAAGTAAGACATGCTGCTGCTGTACGATATAGCGTACATGAATAACCCCCCAACAAAGCAGGTGACATGATATTGGACAATACAAGCCGGTGTATTGTATGTCAGAGATCCCCCATCAAAGCAGAAGGCAAGATGATGATTCACCCTAACCCCCCAGCAGATCTGCCGCCAAAACATATGTACTGCTGCTGCTCCGAAGAGCCATAGGAACCGTGTGTATACTATCTATGTGTGCCCGGCCCATTTTTTGCCACGACAGTGGGCTGTAAGGCTTGGCTCTAGTGGTCTATTAGACTATGTGTGCCTGGGCTACCACGCCGAATGGCTTAACTCTAGTGGTCTATTAGACTATGTGTGCCTGGGCTATCACGCCGAATGGCTTAACTCTAGTGGTCTATTAGACTATGTGTGCCTGGGCTACCACGCCGAATGGCTTAGCTCTAGTGGCCTATGTCTATGTGTGTCTGAGCCAAAAGCTCAAACATACCAATTAGAACGCGCATAATGTGTGGCTTTAACAAATGGTAAAACGTTGCAGGCTAATAGAGATGAGAAACCCTCCACGACCACCTGAGCAAATAATTGTATAATGACGTAGCATCGTTTGAAATGTCATTGGACCCTGTATACTCCTAAAAGTAACTCATTTGGATGAACGGAAAATTAATGAGCATGACTCCAACATGCCTCAGCTGACCCAGCCCAAACATGTAGGTACATGAAACATCAGCCTTGAAGAGTTGTTGAGTTGAGCAATACTATGAAACATTTAGATTTAGAGTCATAATATGAATGAGATTAATAAAACTCAATATTTTTAATTAATATTCTATTTGTCTAAGTTGCATTCTAATGCATTTCTATTATATCTTTGTCCCATATAAAATGGTTATGTCGGTTGATGCAATTTGACAGTGAATCCTATAACATCATTTCTCAGCGTGCAACCGGCTGTCGGTCCTCACATATAAACACAAATGAAACGTATGGCCGCGAGCGTGTAAAACGTTCACTTATCTCAGTAGCGAACTCAAGTTCGGCTACGTCAATGGCTGACTACCACACTACAAAGTGTCTTTTATTTACGCTCCTGTTAATGAATACCTCTGCATTTTAAGCAAAGAGAGATTTCTGACAGTCATGCAGCCACCGCTCAGATCAACAAAGCGCGTCCATAATTCGGCTACACTTCCAGCCGCTGCAACACGCTGCATAGAAAACGCCTAATGTTATCCAGAGCGCAACACGTTTATACTATACAGATTATAACACAAAATACACATTAAGCATACTGAGGCGCTCTTGCCTCGTTGGAGAACTGCCTTGGCACGCTCTAGAGTAAGCAGAAATGATAAATATCATTATACGTGAAATCCATTAATTAAATGACTTACTGACCTTGCAAAATCGCTGTTCGTCCTGTAGTATGAAAAGTATATGCCCAATAAAATCCGAATACGCTGCTCATGTACTTAGTATGTAAATAAGATGAAAACATTGTTTGCATTTTAATCAGGATATATTCACATTGCATGATCACTCATTAGCCGACACAAACTCATCTCAAACTCATAGCAACAGGTTACTTTAGCCCTGCACGCACCGCAACGTCTGCTGCGTTCTATGTTATGTTGTTGATATCCGCTCCATTGCTATCTGAATTGTTATCCATACTACTGCTGCTGCTGCTGCTGTACAAAATACTTGCTGTAGTTTCGTTAGAATGTGATACAAGGCGAAACCTGTTTCCGTTTAAGTTCAGCAAGCTTGTCTGTATCATTATACACATGCATATGCGCTAGCTGCTAAAATGCTTAGTAATTCTCTCAAAGCATTAACAGACTGTTGATATGACATAGAATTGGTAAAGCAGACTACGCAAAATGCAGTGATATAGTGTAAAACCCATGTACTTATCTTAGATGATTCTGAAGCACGCTGCGCTACTAAGCAATGCTAACTCATGTATTTAAAGATTAAGCACGCAGCTCATTGGCTACTAAAACAGGAGGAACCAATCATCTGTGACCTATAGATAATGATGTGATGATTAGCAGGTGTGTTAAAGGACCTATTAGCCTGCGCCATCTAGAGTTTCATGCCAGAACTTTATATATATATATATATATATATATATATATATATATATATATATATATATATATATATATATATATATGTAAGAAAGACAGTTATAATGGCGGAAGAAAAACGATTCAAGAAGTGTGTGCATCCCTGTCCCAGATATATTCCGGATGGGGACACACACGATATGTGTGTCGTTTGTCTGGGGGTTGAGCATGCCCAGGCAGCTCTCGAGGGAGCTGTCTGCGTGCATTGCGAGAAACTAACCCTCAGAGTGTTGAGATCTCGCCGGGCACTCTTCGAGGAGGGTGCCTCGGCGAGTGTTCCTCGCGGGTCGGGTCCTGCTGCTGCTGAGGCGCAGCGCCGGCTGTTGTCGTGGGGTTCGCAGATGGAGCTGGCGGAGGGGGTTGAGACGGGCCCAGCCTTATATCACCCTTTACCCGCCAGCCCCAGTGTCTGTTCTCAGGCAGCGGAAGCACGCATAGTGGTTTCTTCCCCCCAGAGAGAGGCACCGGCGCTTCATCTCTCTTCCTCCGAGGAGGTTGATGTGGTGAGCGTCGAGACTGGGGAAGAGGACCCGCCATCCTCTTCCCCAGCATGTGAGGAGCTCCTGGAGGTAGTGACCAGGGCTGTTGCCAAATTAAAAATCAATTGGCCAGCAGAGCAGGCAGAGCCTAGACCTAAAAGCAACCAGGATGAGCGCTTTCTGCCCGCTCGATCGCTACCCCAGCGTCGGGGTTTGCCTTTTTTCACTGACCTTCACACTGAGGTGTCGAGGTCTTGGAAAAGGCCCGTGCAACATCGCGTGTTCAGCCCCCAAACATCCGTATACAGCAATATAGTGGGGTTGAAACGGCACGGTTATGCGGCGATGCCCCGGGTCGAAGAGACGCTCGCGGGCTATCTCTCGCCCGAGTCGGCATCGTCGCTAAAAGCCCCGACATTGCCCACCTTAAGAACTACATCAAGCTTTGTGGGCAAAGCATACATGGCAGCAGGTCAGGCGGCGGCATGTCCTCACACCATGTCGCTGCTTCAAGCCTATCAAGCAGACCTGCTGGGGGAGATTGATGAGAGTGGGGAGGCCACATATGATTGCATCCAAGAGATCAGGATGGCAACTGATCTCGCTCTCCGTGCCACCAAAGAGACGGCCAAAGAAATCGGCCGGTCTATGGCAGCCTTGGTGGCCACGGAGAGACATTTGTGGCTGAACCTCTCGGACATAAGGGAGCAAGATAAAGCTGCCCTTATGGACGCGCCGCTGTCCCCTGCGGGCCTCTTCGGCGATGCTGTAAATACAGTCGTCGAGAGGTTCCAGGAGGCTAAAAAACAGTCAGCGGCGTTCCAGAGGTTCATCCCCCGCCGCTCTATTCCCCCCGAGGCTGCTGAGCGGGAGCAGCCTCGGCCGTCCACGAGCTCCTCAGCGCACCACAGAGCACAACAAAAAGTGAGCGTGGCCACCCGAGCTCCCCCGCAGCTTGGGGATCGGGGCGGTCCGCTCAGAAGAAGCGGGGCGGTCGGGGCGGTCCGCTCAGAAGAAGCCTTCCAAGGGCAAAACGGACCTGCGGGCCGTTATCATCGCTAGGAAAACCTTAAATGCGGTCCTGACATCTGTGGGTCAGGACCCAATGAGGGTGGTCCCCTCCGGAGGAAGCCGGGAAAAAATACATCTAATCCCCGCTCCCCTTCGGCACCCTCAGGGGATCAGTCCGTCAACCCTGCCACCCAGTGTGCGTCAGGGCACGGCGGTCCCCGCCGGTCCTTCGAGGAGGGCCGGCCACTTGATTCGGTTGTCATCTGCCGGCGTGCTGCGTCAGAGCACCGAGCCAAGTGTTCAAAAAACACCAGAGGCCAGTCTCGAGAGACTGGTTCCCTTAGTAGATTTTTGGGCAGAGTGGAAACTTCTTCCAAATATATCGAATTGGGTGCTGCTCATGATAGAAAAGGGTTACAGAATACAGTTCGGGTCTCACCTGCCCAGATTCAACGGGGTCCTTCCCACAGTGGTGACCCCCGAGCAGTCTCTGGTGATGGAACAAGAGGTTATGACACTCTTGCAAAAAGGAGCTATAGAAAGGGTCTCTCCTCCCAGCAAGCTGTTACTTCATTGTTCCGAAAAAGGATGGAGGACTACGTCCTATCATAGATTTAAGCGTGTTAAATCGCTCAATCCAGAAGCTCAAGTTCAAGATGCTTACACTCAAACAGATTATCCCACAGATCAGGTCCGAGGACTGGTTTGTGGCGATAGACCTGAAAGATGCATACTTTCATGTGTCCATCCATCCTTCTCACAGGAAGTTCATCAGGTTTACTTTTGGGGGCGAAGCTTACCAGTACAGGGTTCTTCCGTTTGGCCTATCGTTATCACCCCGCACATTCACGAAGTGTGTGGATGCGGCGCTGGCCCCGCTGAGGCTTCAGGGCATCCGCGTACTGAATTACATCGACGATTGGTTGATTCTAGCTCAGTCAGAGCAACTGGCAGTCCAGCATCGAGATGTTGTTCTGCGTCACATGGAGAGGCTTGGGTTGAGGCTCAACGCCAAAAAGAGTGTGCTAGTTCCGGTTCAAACTATCACTTATCTGGGTGTAGTTTGGGACTCCACCACGATGCGGGCACATCTGTCTCCCGCTCGTGTGAGTGCCATTTTAGCAGCCATGAAAGGGGTGAAACTAGGTCAGTCACTCACTGTAAAACAGTTCCAGAGACTGTTGGGTCTGATGGCAGCTGCGTCCAACGTGATACCTTTTGGCCTTCTGCACATGAGACCCTTACAGTGGTGGCTCAGGACCAGGGGATTTTCCCCGAGGGGAAATCCTTTTCGCATGATCAAAGTCTCACGACGATGCCTTCGTGCTCTGGTCATGTGGAAAGATCCCTGGTTCCTGTCCCAGGGACCCGTGCTGGGGACTTCTGGTCGTCGTGTAATGCTTACGACAGATGCTTCCCTCACGGGCTGGGGGGCGATCATGAGTGGCCGTCCAGCTCAGGGCTCATGGGAGGTCCATCAGTTCTCCTGGCACATAAATCGGCTGGAGATGATGGTGGTGTTTCTGGCATTAAAACACTTTCTCCCAGACCTGAGAGGCCATCATGTGTTGGTCCGCACGGACAACACTGCTGTGGTCGCCTATATAAATCATCAGGGGGGTTTGCGGTCTCGCCAACTTTATTACTTGGCCCGTCAGATTCTCCTGTGGGCTCCCTGAGAGCAGCTTACATCCCGGGGCAACAAAATATGGGAGCGGACGCCCTGTCGAGGCAGGGCCCGAGGCCCGGGGAGTGGAGACTTCATCCAGAAGTGGTGGATCTCCTATGGACAAATTTCGGTCACGCAGAAGTCGACCTCTTTGCCTTGGGGGAGTCAACCCAGTGTCCACTCTGGTACTCCCTCACCCATCCAGCACCTCTGGGACTGGATGCCATGGTACAGACGTGGCCGAGGCGGTGTCTGTATGCATTTCCCCCGATCGCCTCGCTCCCGGGAGTTCTGGAGAAAGTACGCCGGGAGGGGGTCAGCCTAATACTGGTGGCCCCCTTTTGGCCAACCAGAATATGGTTCTCGGACCTAGTGTCCCTATTAGACGGCTCCCCAATGGAGCTTCCCCTCAGACAGGACCTCCTGTCACAAACGGGCGGTCTGATAATACATCCCCGCCCAGAATTATGGAAACTATGGGCCTGGCCTCTGAGGGGGCCAGGTTCGTAGATGCTGGTCTCCCAACTGAGGTTGTGGAAACCATATTAAACTCCAGAGCTCCCGCCACGAGGAAGCTTTACTCATACAAGTGGAATCTGTTTTCTGCCTGGTGCAGACGCATTAATGTGGACCCTGTCCACGCTTCTGTTAGCCACGTGATTATATTTCTCCAAGAAAAGTTCTTGGAGGGCTTATCCCCTTCAACATTGAAGGTTTATGTTTCGGCTATATCTGCCTTTCATATTCCCCTTGAAGGTGGCCTCTCGGTGGGTCGAGACCCCCTGGTCACTCGCTTCCTCCGTGGCACACTGAGGTTGAGGCCTCCAGTGCGCACAAGGGTTCCGGCCTGGGACCTGGCCGTGGTTTTACAAGGGTTGGCTGAGGCGCCCTTTGAACCACTAGAGGAGGTCCCTGAGAGGTTCCTCACTCTAAAGACTATCCTTTTACTTGCTATCACTTCTCTGAAAAGGATAGGAGATTTACAAGCACTGTCAGTTGCTCCTTCATATCTCGAATTCGCCCCAGGAATGGTGAAAGCATTCCTGCATCCTAGACCGGGCTATGTCCCTAAGGTCCCTACCCACGTTCCAGGTCCCATCGTGCTCCAGGCCTTCTATCCTCCTCCTTTTAAATCCTTGGATCAGGAAAGACTGAATCTGCTCTGCCCTGTAAGGGCTTTGGAAACTTACATCCACAGAGCTGCCCTGTGGCGTAAGACTGATCAGCTTTTTGTCTGTTATGGGTCCCCTAAGAAAGGGGGCCCTGCATCTAAGCAGAGGATGAGCAAGTGGGTGGTCGAGGCCATCACACTTGCATATGATGCGGCCGGACAGCCTTCTCCTTTAAATGTTCGTGCCCATTCTACGTGGGGTATGGCGGCATCAAAGGCTTTGATGTCAGGTGTCTCCATCGGTGACATCTGTGATGCAGCTGGCTGGTCATGCCAGCACACGTTTGTGAGGTTTTATAACCTTGATGTCGGCTCCACTCCGGGGTCATCAGTTCTGTCAAGATAACTTGGCAAGTATTTGCCACTACGGCACAGTTGGGATAGCGTTCCCAATGCGTTACCACGCAGCGTCGACAGTTCCCACGAAAGGGAACGTCTCAGGTTACAGATGTAACCCTGGTTCCCTGAGTAGGGAACGAGACGCTGCGTCTCTTGCCGTACCCCCTGCATACTTGCGAGCATTTGTCTCAGACTTATCCAGAAGCTAGCGTGCTCTGCATCCGGGTATGCTTTATAGTTTCCTGGTCCGTGACGTCACCCGTCTCTGACGTCTCGCTACGCGATTGGTTAGATACATGAGTGCTTCAGTGACGACATCATGCAGAAGGTTCCCAATGCGTTACCATGCAGCGTCTCATTCCCTACTCAGGGAACCAGGGTTACATCTGTAACCCGAGACGTTTTCACTGTAGTTTTGCAGAATTCTGTTCACAAAGTATCTTGTTACCATGAAAACAGTGTCACTAGCTGGGCATTTAAATGTCCAAATAAAAATATGTGTTCAACAAGCTAAAAGAAGTCGATCCATCTCTTTGTTGGAATTGTTTAAATGTAACTGAAATTTCATTGTTGTCATTGTAAACATTCCCATGGTCATGAAGAGGAATGAGAGATTGTGGGTCACAGACAGACAGTGTCACGCTGTTTTTTTTTAAAAAATATTTATTTTAACACATGACAGCCAAAATCAAACCCCTAGAAATGATAAAGGCTCATTAAGGAAAGTCAAACCATTTAATTGTATTAAAAGTCACTGTTGAGCAACAAACAGGTATTTGAAGCTGCTGGAGTCTCAAGAGCCTCTACATACAGGCTGGCATTTGTGCATAAAGCTGCATTTCAGCCACCCCTATCCAAAGCTCCCAAAGAGAAACATTTACAGGGTAGTTGCCTCTAAATTCTCCAAATCTCAATCCGACTGAGCATCTATGGGATGTGCTGGACCAGATCGAATCCATGGAGGCCCCACTTCACAACTTGCAGGACTTAAAGAGCACCTATTATGCAAAATCCACTTTTACATGTTGTTTGGACATAAATATGTGTTGGCAGGGTGTGAACACAATATACCCACTCCTTTTTTTTAAAATCCCCATTAAACCAAAGCAGTCTCATTAGACATGAAACATTTTCGTTCACTGTTCCTTGCTAGTGGAATGATCTCCCCAACTTCATCTGGAATGTAGAATCCCATTCCCTAGTGATATTCAAAAGACAGCTGAAAATGTCTTTCGAGAGCACTTAATCTCATTAAAAAAAAAAAAAAAAATCTATGCTTTAATCCCTCCCTATAGCTTATGCTACTCTAAGCAATGCCTGAAACTTGTATTGTGAGCACTTCTTGTGTCTATTTGCCTCTTCATGATGAATCGCTTTTATTCCTCACTTGTAAAAGCCATTTCACACCACACAGACAAACGCCAACAAACAAGTTAGCAGTTGGATTTAGAATTTTATGAAAAATAACTGTCATGTTCACAATGCCCCAACAAACATCAACAAACACTGATTGAACATGGTCATTCAGGTGAAAACAATCTCCGCCCAACTTGCCTCAGTTAAGGTCAATGTTCATGACTCCACCATAAGAAAGAGACTGGGCAAAAATGGCCTGCATGGCAGAGTTCCAAGATGAAAACCGCTGCTGAGCAAAAAGAACATAAAGACTCATCTCAGTTTTGCCAGAAAACATCTTGATGATCCCCAAGACTTTTGGGAAAATACTCCGTGGACTGACGAGACAAAAGTTGAACTTTTTGGAAGGTGTGTTTCCCATTACGTCTGGTGTAAAAGTAACAGCATTTCAGAAAAAGAACATCATACCAACAGTAAAATATGGTGGTGGTAGTGTGATGGTCTGGACCTGTTTTGCTGCTTCAGGACCTGGAAGACTTGCTGTGATAAATGAATTCTGCTGTCTACCAAAAAATCCTGAAGGACAATGTCTGGCCATCTGTTTATGACCTCAAGCTGAAGTGAACTTGGGTTCTGCAGCAGGACAATGATCCAAAACACACCAGCAAGTCCACCTCTGAATGGCTGAAGAAAAACAAAACGAAGACTTTGGAGTGGCCTAGTCAAAGTCCTGACCTTAATCCTGTTGAGATGCTGTGGCATGACCTTAAAAAGGCGATTCATGCTCGAAAAACCTCCAATGTGGCTGAATTACAACAATTCTGCAAAGATGAGTGGGGCAAAATTCCTCCACAGCGCTGTAACCGACTCATTGAAAGTTATTGCAAATGCTTTATTGCAGTTGTTGCTGCTAAGAGTGGCCCAACCAGTTATTAGGTTTAGGGGCAAGCACTTTTTCACACAGGGCCATGTAGGTTTGGATTTTGTTTTCCCTTCATAATAAAAACCTTCATTTTAAAACCGTTTGATGATCTGAAACATTAAAGTGACAAACACGCAAAAAAAATAAAAATCAGGAAGGGGGCAAGCACTTTTGTTTCAAAGATGAAATTGAAACAACATGGGAAAGTAATTGATGAGAGAATTGTAATTTTTGGGTAAGTTCTGTCTAATCTTGCTTTGTAGACTGTACAAAAACTTCATCCAGTATGGCTTTGTCTTAAAGCGTAGTCTATTGAACTAAAATCTTAATAAAACAAACAATCTAATAAAAAACATAACCTATGATTAAAAATGAGGAATCCCTCCACTATAAGAACAAACACATTGGGTGGCTCTGATGCTGTGGATTTCACTGCAAAACCACGAGATGTCATGAAGTGCTCAGGATCCTCAGGGCATTTTGTTTAAAAAAAAAATTGTATAATATATATAAATATATATACAGGGGTTGGACAATGAAACTGGCAATATAGTGTTGGAGGTTTTACGCCTATATACCTGTACACTGTGTTCCTAATTATTATGAAGGTGACATCAGTAGGATTTTTGTACATGATAATAAACAATTTTCAAAGAAAGTGCTTGTTTTATTTCTCAAATCTTTTTAGATAACTGGTATCAATCTCAGACAGGATTGTTTAATAGTTTTCTCAGGTCTTCTTAGATAAATGGAAAACCAACATAAAGAGGTTGTCACAGTTCTCACGCAAGAGCACAGAAGAACTCGCTCAGATAAAGGCTTATTAAAGAAAGTTTCTATCAAATAAATTAATTGTATTTAAAGGGCAGCCATAAAAAAGCCACTGTTGATCAACAAACAGGTTTTTGAAGCTGCAGGAGATTCTGGAAGCGTTCCATGCAGGCTGGCATTTGTTCATAAAGCTGCATTTCAGTCACCCCTATCCAAAGCTCACAAAGAGAAACAATTACAGTGGGTGTAGAAATACATGAAGACTCATTTTTAAATGGTTTTATTTGAATGTTTATTGTACTGAAATCCTACTGATATGTCACTTGCATAATAATTTGGAATGCAGTGTATGTGCGCAGCCTGGTGGCCAATCTTCACAGATTTTACATTCCATCAGTAAGAGCAGAGTGCAAAGGTTGAATTAGCAGAGCAATAGCAACTATTGCAATACATACAACATAACGGGAGACATGTCAGAGTTCAAAAGAGGACAAATTGTTGGTGCACATCTCACTGGCTCATCTGTGACCAAAACAGCAAGTCTTTGTGGTGTATCGAGAGCTATGGTATACAGGGTAATGTCGGCATAACACCACGTAGGACGAACCACATTCAACAGGTATAACTGTAGGTATAACTGTTGACGCCTGAAGAAGCTGTCTGAAAGGGACGTCCAGGTACTAACCCGGATTGTCTCCAAAAAAAACACAACCACAGCAGCCCAACTCACTACAGAATTAAATGTGCACCTCAACTCTCCTGTTTCCACCAAAACTGTTCATCAGGAGTCAATATTCATGGTTGGGCTGCTATAGCCAAACCTTTGGTCACTACTGCCAATGGCAAATGTTCAATGGTGCCAACAGTGCAATTCTTGGGCTGTGGAGAATGTGAAACATTTATTGTTTACTGATGAGTCCAGCTTCACTGACTTTCCCACATCTGTGGGAGTTACGGTGTGGAGAAGCCCCAAAGAGGCTGTTACGTGCACAGAGTGAAGCACTGGTTGAAACAGTGATGGTTTGGGCTGCAATATCATGGCATTCTTTAATGTGCTTGATGGGCATGTCACTGCCAAAGGCTACTGAACCATTCTGGAGGACCATGTGCACCTAATGGTTCAGACATTGTACCCTGAAGGGGGTGCCATGCATCAGCATGATAATACACCAATACACCCAGCAAAACTTGTGACAAAATGGTTTTTCGTGAACATGAAAGTGAAGTTAAACATCTCCCATGGCCTGCAGTGTCATCTTATCTAAATATTTTTGGGTATTTTGGGGAGAGCAAGTCAGAAAACATTTTCCTCCACCACACCACACAGTGACTTGGCTACTGTTCTGGAAAAGGAATGGTTTAAAATCCCTCTGGACACTGTGCAAGACTATGTTTCATTCCCAAGACTAATTAATGCTGTACTGGCCACAAATGAAGGCACTACACACTACACCATACTAATAATCTAATCTTATTGGTTGAGCTGCCGACGTGACCTACTCTGCAACAGAATCGCGTTTTGGTTTTCCAGTCACGCGACAGGACGACTGGAAAGTTGGAAACGGAAAGTTTCATGCCTCCGCTGGAACTAGCAGCTTGAAAGGGCTCCTCATAGTACTGCTGTTGTTATTGAAAAGGCACACAGCATGGAGGTGGCAGTGAGAGAAGCCGGGTTGTCGCCGCATATATTTCATGAGTTCACATATCCATATAATTAAATAGTGTAAAGTTATGCGTATTTGGTGTGCTGTCCGGGGAGAGGGCTCGGAGCTCGGAATTTTGGCCTGAACCCAGAGTACTCCCCCCGGTGTGGTAAAAGTTGATAGAACTATAAGTGAGAAAATGGGGTGGAGGAGGGATGCTGATAAACTCTCAGATGAACAGAAGTCAGTGTGCTGAATTTATACCTCTTGACAATGGTTGAGTTGATTAACTGAATGCTCTCCACCTGTGCTAATTAGGTTAATTATCTGAACTTGCTCCTCCCGAATTTTGTTAATAAAACATCATTAAGGGTGTGTCTCAGTCAGCTCCCTAGTTCAGTAAGTGTTTCGCGCACACATCGAATCTTGCAAGCAGGTTTAAACGTTTCTCGCGTCAGTCTCTTGCTGGGTCGCGTGAGAAAAGTCGTGGCTTTCTTTCACCGCAGTGCCACAGCAACAGCTGTGCTCACAGAAAAGCAAAAGATGCTTACGATGCTTTGCTTTAAGAAGTTCTGCTCACATATTGCGTCTTTTCCATGTGCACGTCAGTTATTTCAAATTTAGCCACACGGCAGGCGTGCTCATAATGGAAGCAACGTAGTTGCAACGCACATGCGGTGTGTTTTCCAGGCGCATCGAGATGAAAATTTCTCAACTTTTCAGAATGTCGCAAGTGCACCGCAGGTCATGTGACAAGAACCAACCGTTCAGCTATGGCCTTTCTGAAACAAAACATCAAAATCTCAGCCGAACAGCTGATCATAGCAGGGTGGTTTTGATATCTTATCTCCATAAATATATCTAGTAGTAAAGGGCTAGAAATCAATTTATCCTTTGCTGAAACTTCCTACTCCTCTTGGAGAGAGCGGTTCATGGTTGCATCGCAATGACTGACGCCACGGGAGCACAAGCGCTTTGGAAAGAAATAAATGACTTAGTCGAGAGCGCACCCAAGTGATGCGCCAGCACAAATGGCTCTGCTCCTGGGTGTGCCTCATACATCCTGAAAAGTGAAGCTGCGGGCTCTTTGATCGCCCCCTGGTGGCTGGATGCAGTACAGGTCATAAACCTCACCCTCTCCATTCAAACAAATGGGAATGAGTCAAAACAAAAAAATAAATTGCGCTTCAAATAAAATGGTTTTGATCATTTAAGGTAGTTGTTACCGTGCTGATATATATTCAATTGTTTGTTTTTGTGATAAGTTTGATTTTAGCTAGCAATTTGATGCTATAGAAACGGGGCGTGTCGTTATGATTGACAGTTGTGCCTCAAATCCATTCAGAATCAATGTAAACAATATAACAGTATAAATACTCACATAATCCGACGCATGCATGCCGAACACTTTGTAAAGGTCCATTTGAGGGTTATATTAGCTGTGTAAACTTTGTTTATGCACTGTTCAAGGCAAGCAGGAGCTCCGTGGGTGGAAAGCATGAGATTTAAAGGGCCAGTAGCCCTGAATCGGCTCATTTAATGATGCCCCAAAATAGGCAGTTAAAAAAATTAATTTAAAAAAATCTATGGGGTATTTTGAGCTGAAACTTCAGACACATTCAGGGGACACCTTAGACTTATATTACATCTTTTTTTAAAAAAAGTTCTAGGGCACCTTTAACCCATTAGGCAGAGTTCTTTAAATGAACTGAGGAGGGCAGTAATACACCTTTGATGCGTCCAGGCTACCGCAACTCTCACAAGAAGAAGAGGAAGCAATTTTTGCTGAATACTAGGGATATAACGATATCAAAATCTCATGATACAATACCTCGATATGAAGTCCACAATACGATATTTATTGCAATATTTAAAAAAAGAAAAGAAGACTTGGAAAAAAAGTCCCATAAGTGTTAATCAATGATTGAACATTACAATGATACAAATGAACCATGTCATATCCCATCCTCTTTCCTTTATCCTCTAACCATAACTGTTGTTTAGAGGTATGAGGTATAGTATGAGTTGGGTCAAATTACCTAAAACTCCCCTCTACCAAATAAAATAATTGAACCAGATGGCCCTTGACAAAGGTAACACCTATTATTTTTTCTAACATTCTCAAGAGTTGTATTTGTTAACATTAGTTAATGCACTGGGAAGTACAATGAACAAACTATGAACAGATGCATTTTTATTAACTAACGTCAAATATTAACAAATTAACCTCATTGTAAAGTGTTACCACAAATTTAACACAAATAAGATGCTTGAACACACATGTAGATCCAGACAGGTGAAACCGAATATTTTTGTCATAAAGACTTCACTTGTTTCTAAAAGAATGATTCAGTGATAAAAACATTTTTAACAGTAATTTGTTGCTACCTAGTGGCATAACAATGCAATCGATATGGTTGTTATTAGAAACACTTTCAAAAACTGATTTATACTATTTTGATCGGTAAAGTAGACATCATCGTTTATCTGAATAATACAATTTTGTATGCTTCTGTGATAATTTAAATATTTGTAACAGAATGATACTGTGTTTGACAAGATTGTTTGTGAAGCTGTTTATCTACACATGACAACTGATCTCTTTAGATCAACGGCAGTGCGAACGTACAATTGAATGTCGCCATTTTATAGTCATTGATGAATTAGATCATGTGGATGATGAAATCGAGAACGCAATCTTTTAAAGATTAATCGTGCAGCTCGCCTTTGTGCACCTCTCTCTCTGCATTGATATTTAAGTGGCACAAGGGCTTTTCAGTACATTCATTGCTATAATATTAATGGAGTCAGACATCTCTATCAAAGGATACGCTCCTCGCACTTCCCCAACCCATCAAACCAGAACCATTTTCAGAACCGGGCTGAAAAAATTTTTCCCTGAAGACATATTGTTTCATGATAATATTAACACAATTTTGCTATCGCGATACCATGATATTGATAATATCATTACATCCCTACAGAATACTTTATTTTTCTTCTGCAAAACTTTATTTATTTTTTTTGCAATAGGCCTACTTTTTGCAAATACATGGCATTGATTTGACTCCATAGAACTGCTTATATAGGCCTACTGACGACACTCCTCTGAGCCAATCGGATAGTTCGGAGCGGTCGCCTGGTAATCGGCAGCAGGTGTCCGCAATTTGCACAGACAACAGAGAGAAAAAAGAAGCAGAGAAATCCAACACTTAAACTCAGAAACTCATTAAAGAAAAACATGTCACAGGACATAACAAGTCACAAATAGTTAGCCTATATTTCAGAACACACATATAAATTGATTCATTAAAAAAATAATTTAATAAATGCATAGTTAAAATAGGTTAAAAAAAGAGAGAATCAAAGCATCACAGTCCATTTCATGCTAAAGGATTTTAACTATCATGCAAAGCTGAAAAAAAAAAATACAAAAATTAACTCTTATTTACAGAGGATAGAAGAAGACTGAGAATTTAGTAAAACCAAAAAGTAAAGACATTTAGAAAGAGGAAACATCTCTCTCTCTCATGTATACTCTGTCTATCAGGGAATGGTCATCACCTCGTACACTCCATTGGCAGACCTTTTCTCTTCTTCTCTCTTACTTCTAAACACTTTCTTTATCTGGAACAGAAGAGAGGAACAATCACACTTGCTTATTAACCTAGACATATTTGCTAAAAAATGCCTCTTAAAAAAAATAAGAAGAAAGTATAGGTCATAGACAATAAGTTTGTAAAGATATGGCTGGAGATAACCAAGAATACACCCACAGACAAATCTGAAATCAGCACTTTCCCGTTTGGATATGTGCAATGCATTTCTGATGACCTTCAGATTTACAAACAGGTGTATGACATTCACCTTGGGCACCAGCCACACTCCTAGCACAAGGAGTAACAGTAGGAGCACACTGCCAGCTGTCAAAGCCGTCACTGGTATCAGTAAGTCATTCATGCCATTGGACTTTGAAGGACTTTTGGAAGAGGGAATGATCTCTGGTGGATCTATGAAGAAGAATACAAATAACTTCAGTAAAGCCAAATTCATGCATTACTTGCTTCAAAACTATAACAGAACATTTTTAACAAACCGTTATACAATGAAAGTCAAAATGTATACTGTGTACACTGAATTTAGTAGGTAAGAACAGCCTTATTTTTTTATTTATTTTTTTTTGACAGGAAAAATGCATTTGTTTATTTTTATTTTCTTAGATTCTTAGAATAAATACTTCAAATGTTTGGGATTGGTAAGATTTTGATGCTTTTGAAAGAAGCCTCTTTTGCTCAACCAAGGCTGAATTTATTTGATCAAAAATATATAAATTTATAATTACAGTTTTCTATTTTTATGCTGATTTGCTTTTCAAGAAACATTCTTATTGTTATAAATGTTAAAAACAGTTGTGCTGCTTAATATTTTTGTGGAAATCATAATACGTTTTCAGGATTTTTCAATGAATACTGTGATAGAAATATTTTATGTCAACATGAAATGTACAGAAAATGCAGACTAAGGATGCTCTGGTCAATGACCATCTAGACTTACCCAAAAAGTGCTTAAAATAGTAGGTCATATGATTTGCTTAGATCATTACAAACCAATCACCAGAACAAATCACAGTGAAGACGACATTGATTTTTACTCAACTGTAAAACTTAAAATTATATGATGTGTTTTCTTGCCATTCTTTTTATGTCGTTACTACTGAAAAGCAGTATTTGAAACACTGCTAAAATTTATATTTTATTCTGTGATAATTCTGGAGTGGCAAAGCTTTTTCTTAGGGTGGCAGTTGCCACCCCGTGCCACCCCGGCAGATCCGCCCCTGCTCGGTTGTTGGAACCAGTGATCGCCCGGCCGTAAATTAAACTTAATTTCTGCAAAGAGCAACTTGGAAGTCGTGTCAGGTATATCCTGCGCAGCTAAGGAATAGAAGTACTAAAGATCCTACGCTCAAAAGACAACAAAAGTAACAGCTAAAGTGTGATTGATGTAGTCATAGTAGCTGATTGATGTAGTGATAGGATGCCATCACCATACTTCAGAGAAGTATTGTATTGTAAGTATTCAGGGAATTCAAAACAATTCAGTTCAGGTTCAAGTTCAGAAGTATACATCGCTTATGTCACTTTTGATCAACATAAAGCATTCTTACTGAATAAAAAATTATAATAATTCTGAACCCAAACTTTTAAGTGTATATCTTAAATTATACTTGTCACTACAGGTATTGTGAATTCTAAATTGTCTGTATTTACACTCTGAAAATTGAATGTAAATTAAAAACAAAACAGAAATATTTACTCACCTTGAACCAAAAGAAAAACCCCTGACTCTTCCATTGTACATATCCCAGAGAGAGGAAGGCAGGTGCACCAGTAAGCCCCAGAGTCTTCAGGACTTAGATTAAAGATGTCTATAGTTAGAGTCTTCTTGTCATTTTTGACTTCAACACGATCTTTGTAGTCTTTATGCAGAGTTAATTTGTCCTGTTTGAAATAATAGTAGAAGACTTCACGGCTGGCCGAACGTCGGCTGTACAGATACACACCCAGCGGTGCAGGTGTTTTAGGTGCAGGACACGTAAAGGTGTAATTGTCACCTTTATATTTGCTCACATCTAAAAATTATTAAAAGAAACAGTCTGGATCAGCTCACAGCATCTGTTAAAACAAACTCAAGATCATTCCATCCATCAAAATAGAACTAAATGAGACACCAAAACCAACACCTGGACAGTGTAGGCTAGATGAATGTACCTCATAAGATCTGCGGTGTTTCACTTATTTTCTTATCATTATATAGTAATATTGCTTATAATTATCAGGTGAGTGCATTTTGTAACATTTTGTTTGCTTTTGAAAACTAAATGCCCCAGCACTTAACACCAAAGTTAGTGCGTGTTGAAATAACGAATGCAGATGGACAAGAATACACTGTTATAAACTCTAACTCATGACTTGAGTAACAAGCTGAAGTAATCAAGAAATCCAGATTTGCATTTACCTAGTAACAGAGGAGGGCCCAGGGGGTTTGTTTCGATTTCGATCTTGATTCAGTGTCAATTCATATGTGTATAGCCTACTAAAAATCTTTTGTTGAATGCAGTTTGCCTTTTTTAGCACTATTTTGCAGTTTTTTACAGTTGGGTTCATTGCATTAATTAATATTCAGCTGTGTGTGCCTATACAAGTATCATTTAAAATATTAGAATGTAAGTTAACTTTTTTAAATTTCACATTTAAAAAAAAAAATCTAGTATTTGATCATGTCTAAATATTTATTCAAATGCAAAATCTAAAAATAAGTAAGCAGTTATGACCTGCAATACTCTGTTGAGCAACTAGACTAGTAGTTACATGTATATTTATTAAAGAGCCATACAGGCACCATGGGTAAACTATGGCATTACAAATGGAAATTATTTTTCCGGCCACAAAACGACTCTAATTTGCCTCTTTGCATTGGATTTAAAACCCTTTTCTCTATTTTAACCTTAAATACTACACTAATTGTATAAAGATATAAGAAAAGATATTATTTTAAGTGGTCATAAATAGACCATAGTTATTGCACAGATATAGTACAAAAAGATCTCAAAATATTAAATAAATATTAATGAACTAAAACATTTATTTAAAAATAGGTAAGGTGTATGGTCAACTCGTTGTTAACATTAATGTTGCCTCTCCATCACTCTCTAGATTAAAATGATATTGCCTACTGTAAATGTCGTTGATGTAATAATCAATGAATGCTATACTGTAATGTTTACCAAACATTGCTGCAAATACCTGTATAGTGAAGCTGTTGTATATCATGCTTAAAGCTATTCAAATGTATTCAGAGGTGGACAGTAGTCAAGTATTTTTACTTTACTCAAGTAAATTTAAAAAGTAGCCTATCTGTACTTTATCAAAGTGTTTTTCTTTGGAAAACTTTTACTTCACTACATAATGTCGTACATTTTACTGCACTACATTTCATAAATAAAAGTTGTTGTTTTTACCTTTAATACTTAAGTAGGCTACATTAAAAAGGTAGTACTTTCTTGTACTTAAAACTTTGCATTACTTTTACTTGAGGAAAAGTATGAAAGTACTAGATTTTTAATGTAATTAAGTATTAAATTAAATTTAATATGAAATGTAGTGGAGTTAAAAAGTACGACATTATGCTTTGGAATGTTGTTAAGTAAAAGTTTTACTGGACGTCAATATACAATATCGATAAACCAAAAATAAATAAATAAACTAACATTAAACAAAAGACGCAGCTTGCACGATCTATCTTCCTTGATTGTCTCGTTAAGATGGCGCAGAAGTGCGTTCAAAAATAAGAGTTTTTTGACCCCTACACTCTTCATCCCTTCGAAGCTCTCACACGGAGGGTAAATCCTTTGAAGGGATAAGGGCATTGGGATGAGCCCTTCCGAATGGAACGCAGGGCTTATCTCGTGTGTTCTGCAGTAAGGGGCTACTGAAATTTTTCAGTTTCCGAAGGAGGAGCATACATGAATATTCATGAGTTTCCCAGACATATGCAATTGCACGTATAATTTCGGATTTTAGTTCATATTCCTTGAATCTCAGCACATTAGTGGATTATTTCATAAAGGTATTCTCAGTGTTGCAGCTGACTTATGCCTAAACTACAGTTGTTTACTTCAAGGTAACAGTTTATAATGTTTTCATTAGTATGCACGTTTTGTGCAGTCGACTGTAACTGAATGACAGACACTTCGTGTAACAGCAGAGCAACCTTCAGCTATCATCTACAATGGGTTCAGCTCGTGGTGCTCTTCCTTTGTTCCTTGCAATGTTTTAAAACTCGGTCCTTTATTAGTTGTTTTCATTAAATAGCCTACATCACTGCCAGTAACAACTGAAATAAACCTGTATAAATGTTTCTGAGGACTAATATCTATGGTATTCTTAAATTCTTGTTCATTTTGATATACATGATATATTGCTGTTCAAAAGTTTAATAAAATTATTTCCCCTGGTTTCACAGACAAGGCTTAAGCTAGACCCAGACGAAAATGCATGTTTGAGCTGTTTTGTCTTAAAGAAACTTTTACTGACATCTTAAAATATGTCACTGCCATTTTTTTTTATTTTTTTTTGTCTCAAGATGCACATCAGTAATGTTTTTTCTAGTGTACGTTTATAAAAGATACTTAAATATCCTAACTGAAATAAGGTGTAACCCTGGCTTAATCTAAGCCTTGTCTGTGATTGTGGCTGCATTTATTTGAAAATAAAAAATAAAAATAAATAAATAAATAATAATAATAAAATAAAAATAGGCAAAAACAGTAATATTGTGATTTGTATTAAATGGCTGTTTATTCCTGTAACTTCAGTCTTCAGTGTCACATGATCCTTTAGAAATCATTCTAATATGCCAGTTTGCTCCCCAAGAAACATTTCATGTATTATTATTAGTGCTGAAAACAGTTGTGCTACTGAATGAAAGTGGAAACCGTGATACAGTTACTGTTTTCAGGATTCACAGAATAGAGAAATAGACTGTGACATTTACAGTGAAATAGATTTTTTTACCATTAACATTAGAACATTAACATTTTAACCAGTGGTGTACACTCTAAGAAGAAAAGGTTCAAAAATGAACCTTTTGAGGTTCCTGGCGATTGCAACTGTGGGGGAACCTTAAAGGTTCATTTTTGAACCTTTTTAAAAAGGTTCTAATTGGAACCTTCACTTAAAGGTGCATTAAAGCCCCATTAAGGTTCCATTTTGAACCTTTTCCTTTTAGATAGCAATAACATATATTAATAATAATTATTAAAATATAATATAAATTATACATTAACTATATGTCTTATATATAACTTGTATAACTATATCTTAATCCCATTTCAAAACACTGAATACAGAACACAATGATTGTCTATAAAATGTTTAATACATAAATATAAAATGTGAGCACAGGCACCAATGGACAGAGAAAAAAGGAATATTGTTTTTTATAATTCAAATAAATAAATAAATAAACAATCAAATAAATAAATAAATTAATTCATTCATTAATCTATACATTTCCATCAACTTTTAACAGAATGTAGCTGAATATCTATCATTTTTATATTATTAAATTTTTCATTTATATATAATTTTTAAGATAATGTTTAAACAGGACATTAAACAGGACATTTTTATTTTTCAAATAATGTTAGAGTGTTTCTCGGCTTTGAAGCATATTCAAGGTTGAAGATGAAGTACATTGTCATTAGAATAACATGGTCATATGACCTGGTCATATCGTCTACTTCACAGACCTTCTCCCTTGCATCATTATTTCTAAAACAGACTGCATCCAAGTGTAACCCGTGCGGCTCGCTTATGCCCAGCGTGATGTGCGGCCAGCGACACCGGGTATTAAAACTTGGTCTGCGTTGTTACGTTGTGTGGATGCAGAAACAGACACGGGACAGCAAGCAGTCGATTCACTGGATCTTTTTTACTGAGTAAAAGAGAAAAATAAGCAGCCTCAGACTGAGTGGCCCTTATAACACTCTCTTCCATCGAATCACATTTCAAAAGGGCGGAAGAAAACATGAACATAAGGAAAATAATATAGAAAACATACCTGTTTAACAGAGACAAATAAGCAGCCTCAGATCGAGTGGCCCTTATAACACTCTATAAAACAAATATGGTGCGCCTCCATTACCATGTGCTGGTCTCACATAAAGACAGAAATATATCTCAAAGAATGTAAAATATCAAAAATAATCCCAATGATAGATAAAACAGTACTTTACATATACATATTGGGTTGAAATAAAGATATAAAAGATATAATTAACATTAGGATTAAATAAAATTAACAGGATGACAAAAGTAACCTACCTCTTCCATCGAATCACATTTCAAAAGGGAAGAGGAGGAGACAGGACAGGAAATTAGGTCATACTGTGACCTCGCATCACTTAAAGGAGAAGCGCACCTTTAGATCAGGTATCATAAAACGTATATGAACAATTTTGTGTGAATTATAACAATATTTACTAGTATACTTTGTATACCTGTTACACAAGGCACATCCATTTACAGTATATACAGCACAGGGTTAGGTGTATGTGGTTCCTAAACAAGAAGAGAATAATGTTATATTCAGTATAACATGTATGTATTCAATATAAACGTATTAAATGATACATAATTTCCATTATTATTTGCTTTTAAGTCACAATTTGAAACACAATTTTACTCACAACTGAGGGGACATTAAGGGCTGGATATAATGATAATATTTCCTTTGTGGAGTGATGTTTCATATAGTCTGTCCTCTCACTCTTTGTCCGTGTCATTTAGTCCTCTAAAAGGATTTGGTGATCTCCAAGCATTTGGTTTTCATTTTATCCAAGTGGATCCCAATGCTGTAATCATCTTCTCCTGAATAAATCTACCCACAAAAATATGTCTGCTATTCTTAAAAAACTTAAGTTGATTCTGTCTGGGACACTTACCCCAACTGCCCTTGACCTCTTTTGATACACATCTTGGTCAGACAGATTGTCCATCTAAAAAAACAAAAGAAATATATTATTAAGCAAGTGTGTAATTTTAGAGAATGGTGGAGAGTAAAAACAGTTCTCTATATTTCCAGGTCTCCAACAAGCGAACAATTCAACAAGGTGTGCTCAGCCATTGTTACAAAATACCAGTGCCCGGTTGCATAAAGCACCTTAAGTGTAATTTTCCCATAAGATCGCCCTTATGTTTCCTTTAAACTTAACGGTTATTTTCTGCAACACCCTTAAGTGTTACTTAAGGGTTTCTTTAGGCGAAACATCATAAACCCTAAGAATATCCCTTAAGTAATCCTTTTAAAAACGATGTGTTGCATAAAGCCCCTTAACTGTCATTTCCCTAAGTATAACATAAGGTTTGGAAAACTTCACCTTTTTCCCCAAGTGTTACAAGGAGTGAGCAGGTTCAATCCAAGTATTCTAACAAGACACGATCGACTGCTTTATATGATGAACAAATTGTAATTTAGGTGTTTATTCACATAAACATTGATGGAATTACATACGTATTTATATCTCTTATGGTCAACGGATGCGGAAATGTGTGCATCACGTGCAAGAACAAATCTCATTGGTTCTTGTGTTTGCGCGCACATTCAAGCTTCCAAAACAGCCTTATTCAGTCTTTCAATGAATGGACATAAATGATGAGAGAATATTAAAAATATCTTTATTTGTTATCCAAAGATGAATGAATGTCTTATGGGTTTGCAATGACATGAGTGTGAGTGAATGACGGCAGAAATCCCAATTTTAGTATTAACAAATAACGTGTCCATGGCAACAGCAGAATTTTATAATGGCAAAACCTGGATTGCTGTCGTGAAACACTTAACGGTTTCTTTTACCTAAGAAAACAGGTATTATACAACACCCTTAAGTCATTCCCTTAGTTAAGGAGAAATCACACCTTACAGTATTAGTTCACTTTCCATTTAAATTTTCCTGATAATTTACTTCTCCATGTCATCCAAGATGTTCATGTATTTCTTTCTTCAGTTGAAAAGACATGAAGGTTTTTGATGAAAACATTCCAGGATTATTCCTCCTTATAGTGGATTTCACTGGACCCCAAATGGTTGAAGGTCAAAATTACAGTTTCAGTGCAGCTTCAAAGAGCTTTAAATGATACCAGATGAGGAATAAGGGTCTTATCTAGCGAAACGATCGGTCATTTTCTAATTTGTTTTTAAAATGTATATGCTTTTATATAAACAAATGATCTCCTCCAAGTGGTTCTGCCACTTTCCGTATTCTTCAAACAGCATACCCTATACGTCCTTCGCCTTCCCTATTCAACTTATGGAACGAATGCAGCACCAGTTCCGTTTTTTCCGTAAGTAGAATAGGGAAGGCGTAGGGACATACAGCATAAGCTTTTTGAAGAATACGGAAGTGCGGTTTTGCCGGAACCACTTGAAGGAGATCATTTGTTTATAAAAAAGCATATACATTTGATTTTTTTTAGAAAATGACCAATCTTTTTGCTAGATAAGACCCTTATTCCTCATCTGGTATCATTTAAAGCTCTTTGAAGCTGCACTGAAACTAATTAATTTTGACCCACAACCGTTTGGGGTCCACCTAAGTCCACTATAAGGAGAAAAATCCTGGAATGTTTTCATCAAAAACCTTAATTTCTTTTCGACTGAAAGAAAGACATGAACATCTTGGATGACATGGGGGTGAGTAAATTATCAGGAAAATTTTATTTGAAAGTGGACTAATTTAAGATATTTTGTTGAAATCCGATGGCTCAGTGAGGCCTGCATAGCCAGCAATGACACTTCCTCTCTCAAGATCCATTAATGTACTAAAAACATATTTAAATCAGTTCATGTGAGTACAGTGGTTCAATATTAATATTATAAAGCCACGAGAATATTTTTGGTGTGCCAGAAAAACAAAATAAGGACTTAAATAGTGATGATGAGTGTGTCGAATCAGCAGTTCGGAGCGCCAAAGTCACATGATTTCAGCAGTTTGGTGGTTTGACGCGCAATCCGAATCATGATTCGACACGCTGATTCATAACGCTCTGAAGCTTAAAGGGGGGTATAATGCTATATTCTGACTTATTTACACTGTTAAAGGGTTGGATTCTCATGCTAAACATGGCCAAAGTTTCAAAACACGAGTTGGACGAATGACGGAGTACTGTATTTCTGTGCCAAAAATACTACACCAGCTTCCTGCAGCAGTGTTTTGAATTTGGCCATCACTAAATAAGTTGTTATTTAGTTTTTTTGGCACACCAAAAATATTCTCGTCACTTTATAATATTAATATTGAACCACTGTACTCACATGAACTGATTTAAATGTGTTTTTAGTACATTAATGGATCTTGAGAGAGGAAATGTCATTGCTGGCTATGAAGCCATCGGATTTCAACTAAAATATCTTAATTTGCATTTCGAAGATTAATGAAGGTGTTACAGGTGTAGAACGGCATGAGGGTCAGTAATAAATGAACTAACCCTTTAAGGTGCTTTATGCAACCGGGCACAGTTCTTAAGAGACAAGACTGGAAGAGTGTATGTAAGAACATGTCAAAGAGCCCTTCAGTTTATATATATTAGCTATGTAAGTGAAAAGGTGTTATTTCATTTGGCATACTTACATCTACAATACTTGCCATATTTTTAGTGTCACAAGTCCTTGGACCCTTGGTAAAATAACCCATTTCCTTACTTTGCTAAACCTGCTACGAATTTAATTTAGTCTTTCAATACCAGCCAAATGTGATCTTTCTTGAATTAGTTTTTAAGCATCTCATGCCATGTGTCACTTACCTGGTTCCTTACCTGTTCGTCTCATAATTGAGATCCCTCACCTTCATCATCCTTTGTCTTCAGTCCAGACCAATCCGCTCACCATCATCTACAAATACAAAGAGACTGTTATCATCCAGCTGATTTCATTCAACCTGTCATCATTCAATCTACTAACCTGTTTATTCTCCCCATCTCTGCCACCTGCAATAATAAACCTTTGTGAACTGTATTACGTTGTCTCCTTCTGTCCGTGACACCATGACTCCTTTTAAAATAATATTATTTAAAATACTATAAAAGGCTGGGCTATGTTATAATGCAGGGCTCTTTGACACGTTCTTAAATACACTCTTCCAGTCTTGTCACTTAAGACTGGTTTTTGGTAACCAGGGCTAAACTAACCTTGTTGTATTGTTTGCTTGCTTTACCTGAAATTAAAGAGAGGCAATTTTACCCTCCATCTTTCTTTAAAATTATGCACTTACCTGTACTTCACTGTGGGAATTAAGATATATATGTGCACATCTGATCAAACAGATTATTTTTTAACTCCATTTGCTTTGTGATAAAAAAAAAAAGTAATAAATACATTTTATGAAGAAAAAAATCTCCACTCTCCTTAAGTTTTTTTGTATTGCTAGTGGGGTAGCTGATAAATTTCTGGTCACCCTGTTTGAGCAATACGTTGTGTTGAGATTGATCCATGTGAAATACCAAATCAAGTCCTACAGAAACAAAAACTGCAGAGAGGTGCATGTTATAATGGTACTACTAACAGCTCAGTAATTTGTAATGATAGCAATATAGTTTAGCTAAAAGTATGTGGAAACCTAACCATCACACCTATACAAGTTGATGGGCATCCCATTCCAAAACGGGAATGCAATATAAGTTTAAAGCAATGTAAGTTGTTTTGGATAACAGTGTCAACTAAATACATACATGTGAGAAAATGCTAGTCACTGAATTCTTCAGTACAACCTATTAAGTAATTAAAAAATGTTAATAATAATTAATAGAGGTGTCCACATACTTTTTTAAAACTTTAAGAGTAGATGTAATAAACTTACACATGAATGGTGTTTGTGGTCTTGGTAGGCATCTCAGTCTTTAGGTTTTCTTCTAATCTTATGAATTTAACTTGATCCTTCAATTTAGGGAATATTTTAGGTATCATAGTTTTCAGTTAGGTTCATTCAAGTGTCTGCATCAATTCCATTGTCTGTTAAAACAACAGGATTCAATAGTAGAATGTCATATCTGCTTAACTGTGAAAATGTCTGTTTTGCTGCAATAGGGAAGTTAAACAGAGTGTGCATTTTTGTGAGATAAACCTTGAAATGTAGGGATGATCACCTGGAAACTGTTGCCATCAACCAGTCAGCCACATGGATTTTCCAGTGAATCAGCTCTGAGCTCATTCTTGCCTCTATATGCAGAGAAATATTGCAATTTAGAAAACAATGCGTTATAAAATATGAATAAAAATAAACTTTTCATTTTTTACTAAATTCTCTCTCTCTCTCTCTCTCTCTGTGTGTGTGCGCAAACACACGCGCACACACAGTAAGGATAAAAACGGCAAAATATCTTGAAATAGTACATGTGGAAAAGGTGTAGTAAGTGGTACACCCGGAATTATTTCTCCAGGCCGTTAAATTGACAATATTGTGGCCGCATTAACACGACGTGTCTGCTTAGGCCCGTCGTCATTTATTCATTATCACACACCTTAAAGTTATTATGACATTAAATAGGTGTTTCATAGCTTTTCAAAAAGTTAATAGTTTATTTGAGACGTTATGTTGTCTTACCTCAGATTTTTGTGTCGTTCCGCTCAGTCCCACTCGGTCCAGCTGCTGCCGCTTCAAAATTTTTAACGGTTTTTTCCACGTGACCACTGACATCATTGCGCGAGAGAGACTTGTGGAGATTCAGTGCATTGCGTTGCGTACCAAAGCCCAGATACAGAAAACATTTAAAGCATTTTCAAGGATTTGCTTATTCATGCTTAAAAACGAAACAATATTAATAATCTCGTTTACTTTGAGTGAAAATAATGTACTTTTGAATTGCTAGTTATTTGTCAGTATTCTTATTTTGTAAAAACATTTAGGCACAAGCAATCTCAGCACATAAATGATTAACAACAGTTGTAGTAAAAGCAATAGTAGTAGTAGTAGTAGTAGTAATGATGATAATAATAATAAACTAAATAAAGAAAAAAATAATCTTCCTGATGAAACCTTACACAATACAATTATGAAATGTTTTCTAAAACATGAGCTAATAACAAAGTAGATAAAGTTGGAACAGAAGGAGAGATGAAACATAAAATAAATTGCCTGTGCATCACACTTTACTCATGATTTTTGCTCTAAAACTGCATAGTGTCCTTTTCAATTGGGGAATATTTATACGGTTGTCTAAGCGGAAGATATTGAACACAGTCTATTTTTAGGGCTAAGAATTTCACGTCACCTCTCCATTTAACATTGAACAGCTTCTTGTCCATTTATGAATGTAAAACTGAATTTTTATTCTTGGTCTTCTTAGTTTATGCTTTAAAAATGGACAAAAAACATGGTGTCTTTTCAATGTTATGATGCAATTTATAGAAATGTATGGGGGAGGTCCGGGGTACAGATGAAACACTGTATCGACTGTACACTCCAATCATATTAGAAAAGGTTCATAAACGAACCTTAACTACACACAGGTTCTAATATGAACCCTGTTACCACAACAAAGGTTCTAAAAAGAACTTCCAAATAACCATTTTACCTGTAAGTTCAACTTTGAACCTTTTTGATAGTTAGAAGTTCATATTTGCACTTTAAAGTTCTTTATTGAACTCCAAAGGTTCGACCTCTTCTAAGAGTGTAGTTGGGGCTTAAGGATCAGTATTTGCGTATACCCACTTGTTTTTTGCTTCGAAAGTCCTTAAAATAATGTCCTGTTAGCTTCCCCTTTAACTGTGTGTCCAATGCTGTTGTGTAAACTCGCGATTCTTTGTTGTAATTGGTGCATGAGCACTTCTGCCATTCTACCTTTTCCCGCTCATCATCGGCTAAAAACCAGGCTTCACAGTGCGTGTTCGCGCTGCAGTGAGAGATCTCCGATCAAAGCCGCTCGGTGTTTTGAGCCGTGCATTGAGCACACTTCTCTCACTGCAGCGGTCTCGGCTTGAGAAATATGCTGGTGAGGAAATGAGACTAATTAATTATAGGCCTATATAGCCTACATCATGCGTTCGGAGCTTTTATAAGCGCTAAGTTCCCGTACAAACTGAAAAGACCATCAGCGCAAATGAAGCCTTCTTTATTTAATGCATTAGTGCGCGAATCAAAAGCGAAACATAAGGCTGCTACTCAGAATCGTATTAAGCTCCAAAAGTTTGATAAGATTTCCACGAGCCATCCCGACACTGATGATAAAATGTGCGATCCATTTGAATATATTGAGAGTGAAACACTTTAAAACGCTATAGAGAAAGTCAAACGTGATCTAGAGTCTAGACTGATGGACAAAATGAACAAAAGACTGAAAAGAGGACAAACATCATCTTGCGCCAACAATTATTAGGGAGCATTTTAAACTATTCATGACCCACCCTTACTAGAATTTATATAGGCTAGTTTTATTGTAGTAATTATGGTAAATTTGGCTAACTTGTAGAATTTATAAGCTGTTAAGGGAATTCACTAGATTTATAGCCTACACCTGTGACATCTGTTGTTTCTATAGGCTATGTGTAGGTTGCTATTTTTCATAACAAATGCTTTGATAATGGAACATGATACAGTTGTTGTTGTTGTTAAAAAAAAAGTTTTTAACAAAAAAAGATTCATTACAATTCAAAGAGTAAAATGTCAAAAACTTGGTCTAAAAATTAAATTTTTTCAATCTTAGAAGCTCTCTTATGTATCGTAACTGCTATGGCCCATCTTTTTGTACGAAAACAAAATGTCATTCCCGTCTCACACAATGTCATGTTCACTCCATCACATTATACCGAGCATCCAGTAATCAAAAGCAAATCAAGGCCATAATCCCATCTTTATTCCAGGATTTGAGATGTTTTGACAGATCCAACAGTTTAAAATTGTATTCATTTATTTTAATTTCATGAGGTCAAAGTTGCCCCTAAGTAAAGCCTCATGAAGAAACATGCATGTTTATGAACATTAATGACCAGTGAATTCAGGTTGACTGGGACACTTTTGCCATTGAGATGACTGGGATTAAGTTTCCCAATCAACCTAAATTCAAACCAAAAGATGAATGTTTGTTGTGTATCAAAATAAATTCTCCATTTATATTAGTGATCATCATTGTCTATCCAGGTACACAAGTGAAAAAGAATGGATGGCAGAGAATAACAAAAGGTTTCAAACATCTATAAGGCCACTGATTTTGGACATTATTTCTTTAATTTCCAGAGGGATGACCCAGTTTTAAATCTTCATAAGGTGAAGTAACAGAAGAACATGGAAATACATCATTGAAATGGCAGCTGCACGTATTTAAGGAGCTCCTTGCTCTTTCGGAAACCGAAAATTTCATTGCACCGTCGAGATCAAAGCATGTCGCATGTTTTTTAACGGCACTGGCTTTAACTGTTGCGCTACAGCGTTGTGTTATGACAAATGTAGTGCACAAAAACGGTATTTATTGTACAAATTTCGAATTAAAACCTAAATTTGAAAGCTGCGACTTTGTTTTATATTAAAAGCAGGGTTGTCAATTTGGCGTGAGATTTACTTGGGAAAAGTGAGAGAGTGAAACAGAGCCTGAAAGTCTTTGAAATTTTAAGTGACGCTTGGGTCGACTGAGAAGCCCCAGGTTAACAGTCAGGTACGTAGGAGAAAATCTACCACAAAAGTTAAATATGTTTGGAACGACATGATGGTGAGTAAATGATGACAGAATTTTAATTTTTAGGTGAAAATTTACTATCAATTTAATGTTGAGCCATGCTCTTGTAAACCACATTTACAAAGTGTTTAAACCGTCAAGAGGCATTTTGGATGCACTCACATATATGCATGAAAGCAATAGTAAAAATATATGCAATACTGAAGAAAAAAAAACATTTAGTGCTAAAGAAAGTAGGTCAAATCTAATGTAAATACTGCTGTAACACTTTGTAACACACAAATTACTAAAATGTATAATAATGAAAACACAAAGCACTAACCTGCACTTGCAACAAAGTTGCAGAGACAAAGAACACCCAACAACAAGATGATTTGCAGAGACCTCATTATTATTATTGCCATGAGTGCATCTTAATAAAGCACATTTCACACAGAGATTCCGGAATCGTTTGATTTTGGTGCGTTCACACGCATCCCATAAAGATTCCCTAAAAACATGTGACATCGATGTGACGTGCAATGTCTCCATAGCGTCGTAAAGGGATAGTTCACCCCAAAATTTTAATTCTGTCATTTACTCACCCTCATGTTGTTCCAAACCTGTATGAATTTCAGTGTTCTGCTGAACACAAATATAGAGAATATAGAGATTTTCCTACTGCTCATAAAACATTCACTACTAGGCTTAAGAGATATAACCAGTTTAGATGGAAAGGATCTCAATCTGACTAGCTGAAGACTTTGCTGTAGCTATAAACATTAATAGACACAGACGATACTTCCTCAAAAATAAGTTGCAGCACAGCGCTGCAAAAACCACAATAAAAATGACCCTTCACAATAGATAATGCAGTGAAATTTGTACTTTACAGTGAATTCTGTTAGAGAGCTACATATTTACATAATATACATATACAGGTGCTTGTCATATAATTAGAACATCATGAAAAAGTTCATTTTTTTATTGTAAATTATTTAAAAAAATGAAACTTTCATTTATACTAGATTCCCTACATGTAAAGTAAAACATTTCAAAAGTTTTTTTTTTTTTTTAAGTTGTTGATTAGAGCGTACAGCTAATGAAAGTCCAAAATCCAGTATCTCAAAATATTAGAATATTTACATTTGAGTTTCATTAAATGACCATCCCTACGGTATTCCGGGTATCTCTTGTTCTTTGAAACCACACTAATGGGGAAGACTGCTGACTTGGCAATGGTCCAGGAGACAATCATTGACACCCTCCACAAAGAGCGTAAATCACAGATGGTCATTACTGAATGGGGTGGCTGTTTACAGAGTGATGTATCAAAGCATATTAAATGCAAAGTTGACTAGAAGGAAGAAATTGGGTAGGTAAAGGTGCACAAGCATCAGGGATGACCACAAGCTTGAGAATACTGTCAAGTAAAGCCGATTCAAATACTTGGGAGAGCTTCACAATGAGTCAAATGAAGCCGGAGTCAGCGCATCAAGAGTCACCACACTCAGACATCTTCAGGAAAAGGACTACCAATCCACTTCTGAAACAGTAACAACATCAGAAGCATCTTACCTGGGCTAAGGAGAAAAAGAACTGGACAGTGAACAGTGGTCGAAAGTCCTCTTTTCATATAAAAGTAAATTTTGCATTTCATGTTGAAATCATGGTCCCAGAGTCTGAAGGAAGACTGGAGAGGCACAGAATCCAAGCTGCTTGAAGTCTAGTGGGAAGTTTCTGAAGTCAGTAATGATTTGGGGGGCCGTGACATCTGCTGGTGTTGGTCCATTGTGTTTTATCAAGTGCAAAGTCAATGCAGCCATCTTCCAGGAGATTTTGGAGCACTTTATGCTTCCATCTGCTGACAAGCTTTATGGTGATGCTGATTTCCTTTTCCAGCAGGACTTTAGCACCCACCCACAGTGCAAAAACACTTCCAAGTGGTTTGCTGACCATGATATTACTGTGTTTTATTGGCCAGCCAACATGCCTGACCCCTGAATCTATGGGATATTTTCAAGAGAAAGATGAGAAACAGTCGATCCAATAATATACAAATGATCTGAAGGCTCAATAGTGCCTCAGCAGTGCCACAGGCTGATCACTTCCATGCCACACTTCACTGATGCTGTAATTTGTGCTAGGAGCAAGTCATTTGCTGTAATATGTGCTGCCGACCAAGTATTGAGTGTACAAATGAACATACTTTAAAGAACTTGAACTTTTATGTTTTAAAAATCAATTTTTTGATTGATATTAGGAAATATTCTAATATTTTGAGATGCTGGATTTTGGACTTTCATGAGCTGTACGCTCTAATCAACATTTAAAAAAAACTTTTGAAATGTTTTACTTTACATGTAGGTAATCTAGAATATATGAAAGTTTAATTTTTAAAAATAATTTACAATAAAAAAATTAACTTTTTCAAGATATTCTAATTATATGACCAGCACCTGTACAATTTATCTGTTCAATAAAATACCTAACTGACCTGAATAATAAAAATCTGTTTACAACATTTCAGATCCCTCAGTTTTTGCCATCTCCAAAAAGCCAAGCCAATGTTGATTGTCGTTTTATTACAAGCTCTGTCGCGTTTTCTTTTTGCCAGCAGAATCTCCTCTGTTCAGCTTTTTTTTTTATACACCCGAAGTTTGAGATTTAGTGTGCTCCATGTCACTCAAACGCATCCAGTCAGAGCCAGTTGGGTTCAGTCTGCAATTACAGTCATTGTTCAAATTCCATGTGTAAATATATAAATCGGCTTCAGTCGCAGGAAACAATCGCTGTGCATGTTGAGCATAGTCTTGGAATGTTTTAGCTAGTCGTTAAATGTGTGCCCGGCTTAAGGGTCTGTTTACACTACACCATTTTCAACTAAAAACAGAAAACTTATGGTTTTTGGCTGTTTATTTACACGACAATGCCATTTCGGTGGCATGAAAATGCAAACTTTTGAAAACGGGTTTCAAAGTGATGTTTTTTTGAAAATGATACCGTTGTCATCTCCGTGCAATATGCAAAAACTGTGAAAACAGTGGCGGTTTTTGGTCGTTTGCGCGGATCCCTGTGAACAGGGATAGTTTTGATAACATTGTCATCTGTACAAAGAAAAAACTTTTTTCCATTTTTAGTACATCGTTGTCATGTAAACATACCCTAAAGCAGCCCAACATGTCACTAACCCAGGAAGAAGCTCGTTGCAGTCTCTACCAGCCGTTTGTTGTAGTCCTTAAAAAGCCATTTCTTAAAATATCTCCCTTTGCATTGAACTTTGAGCGTCGTAATTTTGCAGATGTTGTTTATGCTCAAACAGTAACATTACACACTAACTAAAGTTAAAAAAGAGAAATCATAATCAACCTCCCCTTTAATTTTGGGTCAACTATCCCTTTAATTCTTGTTTGTTGAGTGTAAAATAAAATGAATAAATAAAGGAATATAAATGCATATTTTGGATTTGTTTTGCTCATTTAAAATATTCCCATTATGTCTATAACATACTAAACACAGCAAACATTAAATGGATAAATCAAAGTATTTAATTCATTAAACACTCCACTACTGTTAAGGATGCTGGTGTAGAGAGACGAGGCAGATACGGATTTCCACAATAGTAAGAGACTTTAATTAACACAGGGCAGGAACACCAAACATACATTAAACACAACAGAGAGTGCAGGGAGTGAGTGCATTATAAAGGGAGTGCAGATGATAGAGTCCAGGTGCAGGTGATCTGTGATGATGAGGAGCTGACGAGGGAAGTGAGTGCAGGTGATGAAACAGGAGGATCATGGGATATGGAGTCCAGGAAGACAAGGGATCTGTGACAGTACCTCCCCCTCCCGGTAGGCGCGTCCTCGCGCCGTAAATAGAATAACCGGGAGGGGGGGCGGGCGCCCTGGAGACCTCATGCAGGTGCCGGGGGATGAGTGGACTGGAGTGGAGGTCTCCAGGGCGGGTCAGGAGCCTTGGCAGGCCATGTCAGAGGCCCACCCACATGTGTGGCGCCCACATGTCCCCCACCCACGGGTACTTGGCCCCCCCCCAAAAAATACTTGGAGAGGTTTAGGATCATATTGCGGAGTCCGAGGAATAAAGTCAATGTGTGGGTGGAGGAGCATGGAGCTTTGCTCGGCGGCGGAGACTGGAGAGCTTTGCTCGGCGGCGGAGACTGGAGAGCTTTGCTCGGCGGCGGAGACTGGAGAGCTTTGCTCGGCGGCGGAGACTGGAGAGCTTTGCTCGGCGGCGGAGACTGGAGAGCTTTGCTCGGCGGCGGAGACTGGAGAGCTTTGCTCGGCGGCGGAGACTGGAGAGCTTTGCTCGGGCGGCGGAGACTGGAGAGCTTTGCTCGGCGGCGGAGACTGGAGAGCTTTGCTCGGCGGCGGAGACTGGAGAGCTTTGCTCGGCGGCGGAGACTGGAGAGCTTTGCTCGGCGGCGGAGACTGAGAGCTTTGCTCGGCGGCGGAGACTGGAGAGCTTTGCTCGGCGGCGGAGACTGGAGAGCTTTGCTCGGCGGCGGAGACTGGAGAGCTTTGCTCGGCGGCGGAGACTGGAGAGCTTTGCTCGGGCGGCGGAGACTGGAGAGCTTTGCTCGGGCGGCGGAGACTGGAGAGCTTTGCTCGGCGGCGGAGACTGGAGAGCTTTGCTCGGCGGCGGAGACTGGAGAGCTTTGCTCGGCGGCGGAGACTGGAGAGCTTTGCTCGGCGGCGGAGACTGGAGAGCTTTGCTCGGCGGCGGAGACTGGAGAGCTTTGCTCGGCGGCGGAGACTGGAGAGCTTTGCTCGGCGGCGGAGACTGGAGAGCTTTGCTCGTCGGCGGAGTCTGGAGAGCTTTGCTCGGCGGAGACTGGAGAGCTTTGCTCGGCGGCGGAGACTGGAGAGCTTTGCTCGGCGGCGGAGACTGGAGAGCTTTGCTCGGCGGCGGAGACTGGAGAGCTTTGCTCGGCGGCGGAGACTGGAGAGCTTTGCTCGGCGGCGGAGACTGGAGAGCTTTGCTCGGCGGCGGAGACTGGAGAGCTTTGCTCGGCGGCGGAGACTGGAGAGCTTTGCTCGGGCGGCGGAGACTGGAGAGCTCTGCCCGGCGGCGGAGACTGGAGAGCTTTGCTCGGCGGCGGAGACTGGAGAGCTTTGCTCGGCGGCGGCGGCTGGAGAGCTTTGCTCGGCGGCGGCGGCTGGAGAGCTTTGCTCGGCGGCGGCGGCTGGAGAGCTTTGCTCGGCGGCGGCGGCTGGAGAGCTTTGCTCGGCGGCGGCGGCTGGAGAGCTTTGCTCGGCGGCGGCGGCTGGAGAGCTTTGCTCGGCGGCGGCGGCTGGAGCTGAGGGCTCGTAGGCGGCGGCTGGAGCTGAGGGCTCGTAGGCGGCGGCTGGAGAGCTTTGCTCGGCGGCGGCGGCTGGAGCTGAGGGCTCGTAGGCGGCGGCTGGAGCTGAGGGCTCGTAGGCGGCGGCTGGAGCTGAGGGCTCGTAGGCGGCGGCTGGAGCTGAGGGCTCGTAGCCGGCGGCTGGAGCTGAGGGCTCGTAGGCGGCGGCTGGAGCTGAGGGCTCGTAGGGCGGCGGCTGGAGCTGAGGGCTCGTCGGCGGCGGCTGGAGCTGAGGGCTCGTAGGCGGCGGCTGGAGCTGAGGGCTCGTAGGCGGCGGCTGGAGCTGAGGGCTCGTAGGCGGCGGCTGGAGCTGAGGGCTCGTAGGCGGCGGCTGGAGCTGAGGGCTCGTAGGCGGCGGCTGGAGCTGAGGGCTCGTAGGCGGCGGCTGGAGCTGAGGGCTCGTAGGGGGCGGCTGGAGCTGAGGGCTCGTTCATTCCCTCAAATACAATTAAGATCCCCACAGGCACTGGAGCTGGCTCTGTGGGGACTGGAACGGGCTCTGGAGAGACTGGAGCGGGCTCTGGAGAGACTGGAGTGGACTGTTTCCTCCTCCTCCGCTTTCGGGACCCAGTTGAGGAGTGTGGGTTCCGTGTGGGACAGGAAGGACGTTCACTGGAGGGGTAAGCGGAGGACTACGGAGACTGACCAACTGGCCCGGCTTGACCGTGTTTCTGGACGGACTGAAGACCAACACTCATCCACATAGAATTGGGAATTATTCAAAAACAAAATAAAATTGATAGTTTCGCTTAAGGAGAGACGATAATCAGGTTCATGGAAACGGAGAGTGTTGTCATCCAGACCGTCCAAAAACAGGGCGATTAAATTAGCTTCGGACCAGTCAGACAGATAAGCCAGCTCAACGAACTCCTCCACATACCTCTCCAGTGAACGACCAACCTGAAGAAGCCCGATGAGGCGATCGCCGGCTGACAGATGAGAGAGAGGCGTAGGAGGAGCAGGAGCCAGGGAGCCGGTGGAAGTCTCCATTATTCTGTGGAAATCCAGCATAATTGGTCCGTTCTTCTGTTAAGGATGCTGGTGTAGAGAGACGAGGCAGATACGGATTTCCACAATAGTAAGAGACTTTAATTAACACAGGGCAGGAACACCAAACATACATTAAACACAACAGAGAACGGACCAGGAGTGCAGGGAGTGAGTGCATTATAAAGGGAGTGCAGATGATAGAGTCCAGGTGCAGGTGATCTGTGATGATGAGGAGCTGACGAGGGAAGTGAGTGCAGGTGATGAAACAGGAGGATCATGGGATATGGAGTCCAGGAAGACAAGGGATCTGTGACAACTACAAATATATCTACAAAGTTTGAATATTTTACATAACATATGGACTAACATTCATCCATTTCAGTCACTTGACTTTTTCCACTCAAAGAGATTAATACATTTCTTTTGTACTTAATTTTTGTACATATATTGGTACATAAAGCAAAACATTTCATTAAAAATTATTTCTGTCATTTTTAAGATTAACTGTGACAAATGCTGAGTGAAATCTGTTCTTTCACTTATTTCGAGGATTATTAACACATGTGCTTTAGATTGTTGTATGACAGTCACATTGTTTGTGGCAAAATGCACTTTAATGAGAAAGTGAAATAAGACATTAATGAGGAAGTGAAATAAGACATTAATGAATGCTCTGATAACCGCAATGTATTCATAGTACACTTCCTGAAACACTAGTACACTTCCTCTAAGCTTGAAATGTTGGTCTTCATGATCTAGGAATTAAATTCAAAGAGAGAAAGAATTGATGTTAATTGCAAAATGATCATAATTGCTGTGATATTAGTGCTGAATTACTCACGTAATAACTAATCTCTGTGTAACCATAAGCATTTCCTGAATGTCTGCAAGAACTGTTG
Organism: Chanodichthys erythropterus; assembly: GCF_024489055.1. Classification (NCBI taxonomy): domain Eukaryota; kingdom Metazoa; phylum Chordata; class Actinopteri; order Cypriniformes; family Xenocyprididae; genus Chanodichthys; species Chanodichthys erythropterus. The sequence goes on from NC_090223.1 coordinate 39,103,605, forward strand.
AGAGCAACGTCTCTCTCTTCTGTGTGCCATCCAGAAACTCTGTATAAAGTGCAAAGACTTTCAGCCACACACAATTCACCACAAGAGCAAATTAACTCGGTGTGCTTATTGAGCTTTAAAATAACACAGTACCTATGTCATTTACAGCTTCTTCCATCGCTTTTCTGTTTTTCAGGTACATGGGCCAAACATACCTGTCACAGATCCCTTGTTCCCTTGGACTCCATTTCCCAAGATCCTCCTGTTCTCCACACCTGCACTCACTTCCCTCGTCAGCTCTTCATCTTCACTCATCACCTGCACGTGGACTTGATTATCTTCACTACATACCGTAACAATACCCATCAAGGTAGCCTGGTGGATCTGGAGGCACATAGACTCTTGAGCTATAAATTAGAAAGAGATGAAGGTGACAGTCTCAGTCAAAAACACTGAGGTTCATCAAACCACTCTTCTAACAGGAGTCTCATTCCTACCTTCTTCTCTCTTTGCATGTCTCATAAGGGATCTGCAGGAAGTACTTCTTGTTGAACAAGCTATTAAGATGCCTGGAAGTACAACACAGATCCATGAAAACACATTAAACTGTTCATGATGGCAGAATTCATACCCAAACTGAACTGAATTGTCCCACTGACAGGTGATGTGAATAACACTGATTATATTGTTACAATGGCACCTGGCAAGAGGTGGGTTTTACCTCATTCATGTATAGCAACACATGACACAAGGCTTTTATATATTTATTATTATTTATTTACTTACTTGATTTTTAACTCCAACCGTTGCAGTCTGTCAGTTGTATAATGCATGTCAATCTATAAGAATCAAAAAAACATGCATAGACAAATCCAAATTAAACCCTGCAGTTTATGATGACACATTGATGTCCTAAGAGACGAAACAATCAGTTTATGCAAGAAACCGAACAGTATTTATATAATTTTTTTTACCTCTAATACACCACTATGTCCAACTGCATTGCACATGGCATCCTGTGCGTGAGGTGTGTATGCACTCTGGCGCAGTTTAAAGGATTAGTTCACTTTCAAATAAAAATTTCCTGATAATTTACTCACCCCCATGACATCCAAGATTATTCCCCTTATAGTGGACTTCAATGATCTCTTCAAACGGTTGAAGGTCAAAATTACAGTTTCATTGCCACTTTAAATGATACCAGATGATCAGTCATTTTCTTAAAAAATACAAATGTATATGATCGCCTTGCACGTTCTTCTGCTTTCCATATTCATCAAAAAGCTTACGCAGTATGTCCTAAGATATTTTATTTGCATTATATCCGTGCAGCAATATGACAATTTCGACCCAAAAAGCACATTCTTTTCACGAGTGTTGTCACGAGTCATGCTCTCGCTGATATCTCATGCAAGGAGAGTTTGAGCGCACTTATGTATCTGATCGAGAGCAGAGCCATATGCTCGCGCATCACTTGGATGCGCTCTTGACGTTTGCCATTAAAATATTGCCATATAAACGGCCTTAAATAAACTATAAAAAAGGGTGAAGATAGTGTCTGAAAGCTCCAATTGATTTTCTGTTGGTTCTCTCGTATTTTTCTGTGGGTGCGGGATCGGCGCCTATGGCAGGACATACAGTGTAAGTTTTTTTTTGACTCGAGATACAACAAAATGCAAAACTGCAAAGTTGGATTTGTTATTGTGACAGCAAGTGAACTTTTAAAGCTGGAATAATGAGTGGATTAGGCATTTCAATCAGCAAGTGAGGAATAACATGAATGGAACTTTCTTGGCAAGGACTGTGCATCACAGTCAGGTACAAGGGAGAAGGCTACTATAGGTAAAACAAAACGTTTTATTTTCGCAACTTGTTTATTGACTTATTAATAGCAATTTGCTGTGGAATAGACCTATGTGCCGACTGCGGTCTGTGTCTTCCCGGCCTGGTTTGGGTCCAGCTTTCAAATAATAGACGGTTCCGCATTGGTTCCGGGTAGAACATTTATGGCATTTCTCGGTTCTGCACGGGTCCGGGTCCAACTTTCGAAATAATAGTCAAGCCCGGGTCGGTTCCATGTAGCACATTTACGGGTCTCTTAGGGTTCGGATATGAATTTTTGGACCTGTGAAGACCTCTACCTCACGTACAGGTTGCCGTGCGCAAGGCAGTTGGACATAGTGGTGTATTAGAGGTAAAAAATTATAGAAATACTGTTCGGTTTCTTGCACAAACTGATCGTTTCATGTCTTAGGACATCAATGTGTCGTACGAAATGCAGGGTTTAATTTGGATTTGTCTGTGCATGTTTTTTTGACTCTTGAAAACAGCGTCACTATACTGGGCACTCGCTGCCGTCACATGGTAGAAATGTCCAAATAAAAATGTGTTCAACAAGCTAAAATAAGTCGATCCATTTCTTTGTTGGAAACATTTAAATGTATTGTTGTCATTTAATTTATTGTTGTTATTGTAAATATTCACATTCCCATGGCCATTGAGGGGAATCAGAGAGTGTGTGGTTCACATTCAGCAGACAGACAGACAGACAGCGACACACTGTTTTTACATTAACACACAACAACCAAAATCAAATCCCTAAAATCTTGTGAAGAGTTTTGTGGTTGCTGCATGCAAGTTCTGCTAATTCAAAAGCCAACAAAAGCCTTGCAAAGGTAATGTTAAACCAAACAAAATACAAACTATCAAAAGATTTATGAGTGATTTAAAGCACAGAAGAACAGATAAAGGTCAAATAAAGGCTCATTAAGGAAAGTTTCTGTCAAACAAATTAATTGTATTAAAAGGGCAGCTGAGCAACTAACAGGTATTTGAAGCTGCTAGAGTCTCAAGAACCTTTCCATGCAGGCTGGCATTTGTGCATAAAGCTGCATTTCAGCCACCCCTAAACAAAGCTCACAAAGAGAAAGCTTAGCAGGTCAGTCGCCTCCAAATTCTCCAAATCTCATCTACCAACAAATCTGATCCATGGAGGCACCACCTCAAAACTTGCAGGACTTAAAGGATCTGCTGCTGATATCTTGGTGGCAGATACCACAGCACACCTTCAGAGGTCTTGTGGAGTATATGCCTTGATAGATGTGGTTGATCAGTGTAATTGTATGTAATTATATAAATTGACTGTGTAAAGTACAGTATAAAGTGTAATTAATTGTACATATTTATTATAAATAAATTTAATTTAAAATGCATGCCAAGCAATTATGGTTCAACTTCTATTTGTCATATTTGATGTGCTTTATGCGTATGGTAGATCAGGGTTTATGTGTGAATACAAGCCTTAAATAAATCTCATCATATAAAGTGACCTTTTTTTTTTCCATGGAAGACTGACTCCTCAAGTGTCAAAGTTTAGGTTTTATAGACTTTCAGTGGAGGGACAGAAATCTCTCAGGTTTGATTAAAAATATCTTCAATTGTGTTTTGAAGATAAAAGTGGAACTACATGGCTAAGTAATTGATGACAGAATTGTAATTTTTGGGTGAACTATCATGCCACTTGTTTGTCATGGATACTTAAACTCTAGTAATAAAAAAAAAAAAATCTCTTGATCTCTTCAAATCTCTTGAGTGAATTTATTCCTCTGAGATCGACAGAGTTCTATCTGATCTTGCTTTCCAGACTGTAAAAAAACTTCATCCATTATGACTTTGTCTTTACATAAGATAGTCTGTTGGACTAAAATCTAAATAAAATCTTAAAATAATTTTTAATCTTAAAAAAAAAAAAAAAAAAAAAAAAACATTACCTATGATTAAAAATGAGGAATCCCTCCACTATAAGAACAAACGCATTGGGTGGCTCTGATGCTGTGGATTTCACTGCAAAACCACGAGATGTCATGAAGTGCTCAGGATCCTCCTGCCACGAACCGATGTCTCCCATCATCCTGTCCATATGCAGGGCATCTAAACCTGCAGAGTTTTGTTTAAATATATATGGCATATGATGTGCATATTATATATATATATTATATATATATATATATATATATATATATATATATATATATATATATATATATATTATATATATATATATAAAATGAACAATGAAACTGAAACACTGGCCAATATAGAGTAGGTTTCATGCCTACACACTGTGTTCCAAATTATTATGCAAGTGACATTTCAGTAGGATTTTAGTTTTACAAAGAAAGTGTTTGTTTGATTTCTCATGTCTTTTTAGATATCTCAGACAGGCTTGTTAAATAGTCTTCCAGGTCTTCTTAGGGAAATGGAAAACCAACTTAAAGAGGTTGTTCCGCATTGTTAAGCAAGTCACAGTTCTCAAGCAATATGGGGAGGAAGAAAGATCTTTCTGAAGAGAAAGAATGGAGATTGTGATTTAGAGCACAGAAGAACACACTTAGATAAAGGCTTATTAAGGAAAGTTTCTGTCAAATAAATTAACTGTATTTAAAGAGTGATGGAGTATTTTATCGGTCCTACAGAAAACAATTGTAGAATTAGTTTGCTTACTATAAAAGCTAGAAGTGTTTTGAGACCTCTTGACCTATGTAACTGTAAGGGTCAGACAAGGTAACTTGGCCACTGAGCATATTTTGTTGGTAATTTTCCACCAGACAACAGGTGGCTGTGAAATGAATAAGACCATTATTAAGGGTGTCACATGAAGGCTTCTTGCCACCGGGGAGTATTGACTGTTTTGATACAATGTTTCATTTGTCCAATGGGAAAAGGGTTGACTATCAATTGGCAGAAGGCCCATGAGAGATTAAGTTAAAAGATCTCAGTCTCTTACATAAGCAACACCTGCAATTATATTAGTGAAATGACTATGGTAGAAAGGTCGGGGAGTACAAGGGAGAGAGGTGTGGGAGGAGAGCCCCTGTAAGTGAGAATATGGGAAAATACCTGAACTGAGACCAGAACTGAAGGGACACAGAGACATTAATTTGCCACGACAAGGGCAGCCATAAAAAAGCCACTGTTGATCAACAAACAGGTTTTTGAAGCTGCAGGAGATTCTGGAAGCGTTCCATGCAGGCTGGCATTTGTTCATAAAGCTGCATTTCAGTCACCCCTATCCAAAGCTCACAAAGAGAAACAATTACAGTGGGTGTAGAAATACATGAAGACTCATTTTTAAATGGTTTTATTTGAATGTTTATTGTACTGAAATCCTACTGATATGTCACTTGCATAATAATTTGGAATGCAGTGTATGTGCGCAGCCTGGTGGCCAATCTTCACAGATTTTACATTCCATCAGTAAGAGCAGAGTGCAAAGGTTGAATTAGCAGAGCAATAGCAACTATTGCAATACATACAACATAACGGGAGACATGTCAGAGTTCAAAAGAGGACAAATTGTTGGTGCACATCTCACTGGCTCATCTGTGACCAAAACAGCAAGTCTTTGTGGTGTATCGAGAGCTATGGTATACAGGGTAATGTCGGCATAACACCACGTAGGACGAACCACATTCAACAGGTATAACTGTAGGTATAACTGTTGACGCCTGAAGAAGCTGTCTGAAAGGGACGTCCAGGTACTAACCCGGATTGTCTCCAAAAAAAAACACAACCACAGCAGAATTAAATGTGCACCTCAACTCTCCTGTTTCCACCAAAACTGTTCATCGGGAGTTAATATTCATGGTTGGGCTGCTATAGCCAAACCTTTGGTCACTACTGCCAATGGCAAATGTTTAAAGGTGCCAACAGTGCAATTCTTGGGCTGTGGAGAATGTGAAACATTTATTGTTTACTGATGAGTCCAGCTTCACTGACTTTCCCACATCTGTGGGAGTTACGGTGTGGAGAAGCCCCAAAGAGGCTGTTACGTGCACAGAGTGAAGCACTGGTTGAAACAGTGATGGTTTGGGCTGCAATATCATGGCATTCTTTAATGTGCTTGATGGGCATGTCACTGCCAAAGGCTACTGAACCATTCTGGAGGACCATGTGCACCTAATGGTTCAGACATTGTACCCTGAAGGGGGTGCCATGCATCAGCATGATAATACACCAATACACCCAGCAAAACTTGTGACAAAATGGTTTTTAGTGAACATGAAAGTGAAGTTAAACATCTCCCATGGCCTGCAGTGTCATCTTATCTAAATATTTTGGGGTATTTTGAAGGGGCAAGTCAGCAAATGTTTTGCTCCACCAGTACCACACAAAAAGAGCCACTATACAAATAAATTATTGTGGTCTAAAACCGGGTTTTTACATTTCATTGTCCAACCCCTGTGTGTATATATACTATATAATCATACACTGTATCACAAAATAAGACAAGTGGCACGTACAAAAGCAAAGCTGAGAAGTAAATAAGAGAACGGTTCTTACTGTCATATTGCTTAAAGCCATTGATATCAGTAGGGACCACTGAGTCATCCTGAGAAAAAGACACAAATTAATTCAGATTCGTCAGCTACATGCTTGGGTCTAAATGACCTACTTCGATAAAGAAGGACAAATTAATTAAGTTATAAAGTGGGTGTGGTACCTTGAAAAAGTTGTCTTGAGAAATAACACAGCTATTACACAGAAGCTCCTGAAGGCTTTTACTCAAAGTGGTCTTTCCTCCATTTGTCGTCCTGTCACATCAGTTCATAATTCATATATGATAGGACTGAACATGGGAAAATACAAATCTTATAGCGTTTATTTTACTCACCCACCAATTCCTATTATTACTTTTCTCATTTTACCGATATTTCAACTTTTGTTAAGAAGTCAGCAACATGCATTTAAGAAAAATTGTAGTTTTTTTGCAAGCGGTTAGTTGATCTCTAGATACTAAGCTCAGTTCAACTCCACTATGGTAAGAAACTCGTGTATGTGGCTTGCAGCTCTTCTTCTTTGTTCACTTTTAGGGTCGAAACTGCTCTATGGCGCCACCTGAAGTGCTGGGTTGTCACTGGCGCAAAAAAAAAAAAAAAAAAAAAAAAAGGTTTTATTTACAAGTTTAAGTCCTATTCTGAGGGATAGTTAATCCAAAAATGAAAATTCTGTCATTATTTCCTCAACCTCATGTCGTTTCAAGTCTGTATAACCTTTTCTTCTGTGGAACATAAAAGAAGATATTTTGATAAAAGTCTCAGTGTTTTTTTTTCTTTTTTCTATACAGTGGAAGTCAAAACTGTTTGGTTTCCAGCATTCTTCAAAATATGTTCTTTTGTGTTCTGGAGAATAAATGCATGATGAAAAATATATTTAGGTGAACTACTTTTTTAAGGTTTTGATCTATCTAATAAGCATATAGTAAATAAACTATATAATGTGGGTAATGTCTAACTAATTGGGTATTGTATAACTCATCTGTTGTTCTGTAAAAGTCCCACCACTAAAATTCACAGTCTGTTGTTAATGCACAAAAACAGACAAGCAAAGTGATACAAACAGTAAAACGTATGCCTTCTCAATGACTTTATATCATCAATCTTGAAACGCCAATCAAATTTGAGATCTGTACCTAACAGTATAATATAAAAGGGACAAACAAAAGACATAAAAGACAACAGAGTACACTGCTGCTTTTTTTTTTTTTTTTAAATAATTTTATTTCTTTATAATATTTGTACAAGGCAACAGTGCAAACTTGCTTCTCTACTTACAGTCTATGTACATGAAAAAACATGAGGTCATATAAACATGACAAAACTTTTATTTCCTTTACTTGGAAAAAATCTGATCCCCAAGCAGTGCACCTGAAAAATAGGATAAAAAAAACAACAACAAATTTATGGTCACAAATGATACCCAATCAAACAACAGAATCCCATTTTATTTTTAATCAGGGCTCTTACCTAAGTTTCTGACACAGCTCCTAGATTATTGGCTTCAGTGGTTGGGATAACAAAAGAACTCAAGCGAATATCAGTAGCACTGTACTATAGAGAGCAATCAAACAAGAATAAGTAAACCAAACTGCCAAGAGTGTCAATTTACAGTACAGTACAAATCAAGAAAATTAGCTTGTAAACTATGAGTGACATACAGGCAGTTCTCTGGGTGATGACGAGAATGGCGGGTCACTGGCATACATGCGGGTGAAGGGTTTCTCTTTGGTAGTGGGGTGATTCGTGCAGCAGAGGCGCAGAGTGGCAGCAGGGAGGTGGATGTGCCAGATGCTGCTGTGTTTCTTCACTAGCTCATCCAGCATCCTGAAATATGCATTAAATAATGCTGGACATGTAGAAACAATATATTTTTTACAGTATATATTTTTTCCACCATTATAAAAAATGTATTGATCATGAAATAGTTAAATATCATTTCTGCTAAAGGGTTAGTTCACCCAAAAATGACATTTCTGTTCTGTTTCTGTTTTTGATGAAATGTTGAGATCAGATGTTTTTTATCCCCCATAGAAAGCAACGTAATTACCACATTCAAGGTCCAGAAAAGTAGTAAAGACGTTGTTAAAATAGTCAACATGACTACAGTGGTTCACCTTTAATGTTATGAAGCCACAAGAATACTTTTCTGGACCTTGAATGTAGTAATAACGTTGCTTTCTTTGGATAAAAATCCTCTCCGATTTCATCAAAAATATCTTAATTTGTGTTCTGAAGATGAACAAAGGTCTTGGAACGATGGGTTTGGAATGACATGAGGGTGAGTAATTAATGAAAAAATTTAATTTTTGGGTGAACTAACCCTTTAAGAAGCAAATAATACTGTTAAATCAAGTCACATCACATATTGGATACATTTCTCAAGTTCAAAATAATTCAATAGTGATGCTGTACTCATTAAGAAGTGATTCAGTGACCAAGTCCATGTAACCAGTTTGACGGTGGTGTATCACCAAGGCGTTTGCATTCAATCGCAGCCGTTTCTTCAACTCACGGTTAATCTATCAGAGAGAAAGAGGGAAAATGAGAACCATTAATCAATGATATGAAACTCAACTGCTTTTCCAAAACAAATGACTGATAAAGGAATTCCTAGATACACACTAGGGGTTTAGATTTTTTACATTTTCTGACAGAAGTCTCTAATGTTCAACAAAGCTGCATTTCTTTTTAAAATACACTAAAAACAGTATTACTGTGAAATATTAATAACTTTTTTTATTATTATTTTTTAAAGATTTTAAAATGTTTTCCAGTGATTCCAATAATTTATTCCTGTGATGCAAAGTGATCATTCAAATATGCAGTTGTGCTGCTTAATATTTTTATGGAAACTTTGATCAGTTCTTTTCAGGATTCTTTGATAAACAGAAAGATCAAAAGAACAGCATTTATCAGATTTAAATAGATTTTTCTTGTAACAATGTAAAAGTCTTTACTGTCACGTTTGATTAATTTAATGCACCCTTGCTGAATAACAAGTATTAAAATCTTATTTTTCTTTAAATCTTACTGAGCTGAAGTCTATGTGTCTCTTACGTCCAAGAGGATCCGCCTGGGAAGCCGGGAGAGAATTCCGAGAGGGTATCCTTGCTGACTGATGACTTCAGCAAGACACTGGGCCACATCCTGACTGAGTTTCTGAGTCAGAGGAAAAGCTTCCACCCATTTGGAATGGTAGTCCGTCAGAGTCATGATGTGCGTGTGCTTGTCTACTGTCGGAGAGAACGGGCCTCTAACATCCAGCCCAAGCCATTCCCACCTCTCTTTAACCTGAGAGAAAGGTTAAAAATTTCTTATTCAGCTACAGTTTAAAATGTTCTTATTTTCTTCTATACTACCTATAAAGGCCCAAACACAAACAAATATAACTATAACAATTACTATACTGGCATCTACATCAAGGGACAATACTGCAGTTATGCTGTCTGCTACTTTAAATGGTTTTTTCATTCATCAGCTTCATCCCGTTCATGGAAAAATAATTTTGAAAGTGTTTTGAACAATTAGCACTCCTCAGTGTTGTTATCGTTACAGTTGTGGTGTAGACTTTACTCTCCTAGAATTAGAAAGATGATTACAACTCTCAAATTATGAATCATGTATCATGTAGAAAATTTAGCTCCAGAAATGGCTGTTTTACACACACACACAAAATGCATTCAATCCAGAAGGGTTGTTGTCATTCTCACTATCTACAGCACAGCATGACGCAAGACAATATCTGATTATCTTGTCATCATCTTTCATAAAAATGCAATTCCCCAGAGGACTTACCCAAATTAAATCTTCCTGATGTAATCTTAGCTACAAGCAGATACCATTTTATGATAAAAGTTGCACTGCATTTCTGCCGTAAACAGCCTTACCTCGATTAAGTGTGGTTTTGTTTGTCCAAGAACGCCATAAGCCACATGAGGCATCTGATTAAGAAATAATAGGAAATGCATAATTAAGTCTTGAAATGTATTCAACTGTACACCATGATTACTTACAATATTTAATTCATCATCTCCAGTCCAGCGAATGTTCTGAATGAAAAAACAACAGACATATGTTACATTTTTTGTGCACAGGAATGTAAAAAAAGTCTTAATTGTCTTTATTAAGTTTTTTTATATGAAAAATAATTTTGAAAATGTTCATTACATTGGGCAAACAGTATCCACTGTGAAAGAAACTGGGTATAGTCATGCTTCTGTCCAGAGCTTCATCACCCATGATGGTCCATGGTGGGCTGAACAAGCAAATGAAAAGAATAACAATTGAAACAGAATAACATCAACACAGGTTGCATGCATCTGATGAGCAGCTGCAGACCTTTTTTCTGTTTCAGTCAGCTGCTGTGTGTAAACACTCTGTGGGTCTGCTCTCATCTGGCTGGAATTACTTTCTGTATTGTTCGGGTGTAAACTCATGTCTGTAGTTCTGTGCTCAGGCTTTTCTGAGTCAGACGTCTGCGGGGTTTCTGCTGTCATATCAGGTGCTGCTTGAAGGGAGGATTTTGAGTCACCAACTTTTCCCTTCAACTGCAAGCAAAAGACAGCAAAGAGGAAAATTTTGTCATCATTAATAAAGAAGGCAGTCAAAAGGCATCTATACTAGTGATGGGTGCATTCAAAACACTGCTTCAAAACTGTAGCAATTTTTTTACTTTGAACCATTGATTCGGACTCACATAGAATTTAATGGTTTCAATCTCAATTAACTAATGAACCAGTGTCTACATGGCTTTATACTGAAGACATTTTAATGGCACATTTGTATAATAAAAAAAGAAGTGTAGTAGTTGCATCACTAATCTATACTCAGGTGAGTTAAGAATGCTCTGAGCTGCCTTCAAATTTGGTGTAAAGATGCTGAATGAAAGCCATACTAACATGTGCAGTTCTGACCCACTTCAGTGTAAATGACGCAGCATCAGTGCGGGCTTAAAGGGTTAGTTCATTTATTACTCACCCTCATGCCGTTCCACACCCGTAAGACCTTCGTTAATCTTTTGAACTCAAATTAAGATATTTTTGATGAAATCCGATGGCTCTGTGAGGCCTTCATAGGGAGCAATGACATTTCCTCTCTCAAGATCCATTAATGTACTAAAAACATGTTTAAATCAGTTTATGTGAGTACAGTGGTTCAATATTAATATTATAAAGCGACGAAAATATTTTTGGTGCGCCAAAAAAAACAAAATAACGACTTATTTAGTGATGGCCGATTTCAAAGCACTGCTTCAGGAAGCTTCGGAGCACAAATGAATCAGTGTGTCGAATCATGATTCGGAGAGCCAAAGTCACGTGATTTCAGCAGTTGTCAGTTTGACACAGAATCATGATTCGATACACTGATTCATTTATGCTCCGATGCTTCATGAAGCAGTGTTGTGAAATCGGCCATCACTAAATAAGTCGTTATTTAGTTTTTTTTTTGGCGTACAAAAAATATTCTCGTCACTTTATAATATTAATATTGAACCACTGTACTCACATGAACTGATTTAAATATGTTTTTAGTACCTTTATGGATCTTGAGAGAGGAAATGTCATTGTTGGCTATGCAGGCCTCACTGAGCCATCGGATTTCAAATAAAATATCTTAATTTGTGTTCTGAAGATTAACGAAGGTCTTACGGGTTTGGAACGACATGAGGGTGAGTAATAAATGACAGAATTTTCATTTTTGGGTGAACTAACCCTTTAAACTTTGTCATATATTTTATAATTTATGGTTTCATATTTTCAATGTATAATTTCACATTAAAACATTAATTTCATAAAATGATTTCTAAAATTGTAATTTCTCTGTAAAAACATACATTCACATGTAATTCAAAGAAACAATTAATAGTGCAAAATGCAAATAAAGAAGGTTGCATAACTCACCAAAGCTCTTCTGCTTCTGGGGTTGATTTGAACCTGTATGGGAGAAACCAGAAAGTAAAAAAAAAATAAAATGTAACATAGAAAGACATTTTAATGGATAGTTGACATGAAATTTCAAGCCAGTGTCCTGTGTTGGTGTAACATACTATAATTAAACAACAACTATTCTAACCTGCTTTAATTTAAACCTAAATTATGCTAATATCTTATAATTATTCTAAACCCAGAGTTTAAGAATTGCTTATATCATGAAATACATGTACCTTTATGATTTAAACTAGTGAAAAACCTAAAAGTGAGTGACCAGTGACATGAAACAAGACACTGTACAACATTAAAAACACATGTTCATGTTCACTTTAAGTTTTTAAAAAAGTTTCACACACCTTTCTTTCTAGATAACGGTTTGGGAATGAAAAGATGGTCGGCACAGCCCATGAATGAAGTCTTGTTCTCTTTCCCTCTACAATAAAACACTTCTTTTCAAAGTGGATAGAGCAAATTTTACTACTGGGAACAGGTTTCCAGTCTTTCCATCTTAAATTTTTAAGCCACTTTTTCAGTAAGTTGGGATCTTTCAGCGGGAATCTGAAATAAAACAAATACGAGAACACGAACTTAATTACATACCTTCAAGAACTTTTAAATATAACCCTAATAAGTGAAAGCTTTGCTCTTACTTGTGGAATGAGACGCTCTTGTTCCTCGCAGCAGTGTTTTTACAGTTATATGCACAACATATGAACACCATCGTGTTTCGGGATCAACATTCAAGTTATCTACCGATTGTATACTTTTCTAATGGCTTTTATCAAAGAGGTTGTTTTATGGTTATTGTTTCGCTAATGCTGTGTTGTATTATATTTCAAAAGACATCTTATTAACAAACAGACTCTGCACTGACTATTCACCAAAAACCAAAACAGACACCTAAGAGCCAATCAGTTACAGCTCCGTCTACATCTGTGGTGTCTGTTTACGAGAAGTGAAAACACAGATATCGCCACCTTCCGGACAAAATGAGACTTGAGCTCAGATTAACTGACACTTTGAGTATTTTTTTTATTATTATTATTTTTTTTACAGTAACTCTTGAAAACCAGGAACATAGATTATGATTGTACATTTTAAAGGATATTCAGCACCAGTTATGCCTATAGGCGGAACATTTTGGCCTGGTTAGACTTTAGATCAATTATTTAGGGCATTTAAGTAGCTTTTATAAATGTGCTTTAGAAAAAAAAATCATTACTGGTCTATATCTTGAGACAAAACAATGGCACACTGACACATTTTAAAGTATGTCAGTTCAAGTTGCTTTCAGTTAAAACAGCTCAAACATGCATTTAAGTCTAGAACTATAGGCTTAAATCTTGTCTGTGAAACCGGGGGATAGGCAGGTTGTTTTTGTATGGAAAAGAGCCTGAAGAAACCTCAAGAGTTCCATAATGCAGTACTATATACTATATACAGACCAATAATAATGTATTGTAATATGCATAATATATTTTTATTGTTTCATGATGTACTCATTTTCTTCACTAAGACCCCACACAGCTCTGATTTGCTAAAATAGTTGTGAGTGCTCAGTTAAAATTGTTTCTAAATTTCACACCTGTCACAGACACGCCAGGCTCCAACGTCCACCAATCATAGCGCACCCCATCTCCTGAGTACTGATCACGCACACCTGCACCTCATCTTCTCACCCATCAACACCAGTACTTAAGACACACACAGTCCGGTGATGTTTGCAACTAGGACTCTTCCTGTATGCTTACCTCAAGGACGCCCATGCTACTTACATGTCTCCAGCGATCCCTCGTGTGTGACCTCAGTGTGTGAGTGTCTTCCAGTGTCTCCAGCGACCTGCACCAGACTTCACCCTGCAACCACAAAAGGACAGTATTACCATTCATCCACCTATCACTCTGATTATTGCACCTCATACTCACCTGTGTTTGACCATCTCTCTGCTTGTGTCAAATAAACACCTTAATTGTGATCTTCTGTCTCCGAGCCATCTGTACTGTAACAACACCAAATGCACAAGTTTTTTTTTTTTTTTTTTTTTTTTTCTGCAGACACTTCAAGAAGGGAATTAAGCACACTAAATTTCTTTAAAAAGCATTACTGTAAGAATAAAAGACAGCCATGTTATTCTTTACCTGCTTTCATTGTCATCAAAGTGACTCACCATTCAGGAGTAATAAACTGCATAACAATTTTACTAATTTTACTCAAACATAATAAAGGAAATGTATTTATGTGATGTTTGTTTGGATTATTTGTACTTTTTTTATTTTACATTTTGATAATTAGATTTAAAAGAGAAAAACAAACGCCCATAACAAGCATAAAGCACCATCAACACTAATAAAAAATAACATTTATCTTTGTGAATCCAGAAGGCAAACATATACGCCTTCTCTTCAGTTTAAAAGCATCTTCCAGGAACGTGAATTTAACATCATGTATCCAATTGCATGTTCTTTGTCTGATATCAGACAGCTTCCTGAAATTATATCCTTCCATTTCAAGGGCAAATCTTGCCTTTTCTCTAATGGCCTTCAAACCAACTAGGAAATTATGTCCAGTTTGCATGACAAGTGAAAGTGGAGAAACAGACAGAGTGGTATGATGATCTGGGCCACATGTGTCACAGACACGCCAGGCTCCACCATCACCCAATCACAGCGCACTCCTTCACCCGAATACTGAGCACACACACCTGCACCTCATCAGCACAGCAATCAATGGCACTACTGAAGACACACACACTCACTGTCTGGTCTTGTTAGCATCAAGACTTACCTTCATGTTCACCTTAAGGACTCCTCCAACCTGTCCCCAGCGTGTTCCCAAGTCTACTTCGTTGTTCCACGTCTTGTGTGAGTTCTCCTGTGTCAAGTCACCTTTATTTATATAACGCTTTTTACAATGCAAATTGTCAAAGCAGCTTTACAGTAATAACTGGCATATAATTTTGGATGGACAGCAGCTCTTAAAGAATAGTGTTAATGCAGGCAGATCAAAGCACCGTTGAATATCAAATGTCAAGTTAAATGTCAAGTGTCCCCAACTAAGCAAGCCAACGGCGACAGCGGCAAGGAACCCAAACTCCAACAGGTGACATCAGGTGGCAAATAGGTGTTAAAATGGAGAAAAAAAAACCTTGGGAGAAACCAGGTGTTATAATACAGAAGGGGACGGAGATGGAATATAAGTGAGTTTATTGAACAACCAGAATGTAAGCAGAGTGCAGGTGAGTGATAGCTGGTGAAGTTCTTGGCAGATGTGATCGTTGAGCTGATATTTGTCTTGTTATTTGCAAGTACCGTGGAGAGCAGGCAGACGTGAAGCAGGACAGACACAGAGAGATTCACTGGAGATGAGGAGGACACTGGGAGATGAGGAAGACACTGGAGACAGGTGAGTAACTTCGATGAAGTCCTTAAAGGTTCTCTAAGCGATCCACTGTGTCTGTGTGACTGTGGAGCCTGGCGTGTCTGTGACACCAGGCTTAGTCAGGGGCCAGTTCTCCTCTGGAAGAACAGTGCTTTGTTACGACTCAGGTTGCTATCATAAGTCCGATAGGATCGCAACATTCAAAGTATTTATTTCAGTTCCATCCAGTTGAGGATCATATTCATCACGCCGGTATGGATGGTCTGTTGAGGAGCTGTGCCACTGGTTGTCGTGTCGATGAGGCCTTCACAATGGATGATCCAGTTGACTCAATCTCTGCTGATACTTCAGGGCTACGTTGTGGTCGCGTCAAGGCGCCGGTCCTCAGTCCCATCTGGATACAGCCCGGATCCGGTTGACTATGGTAAACCTTGGGATAAACAGAAAGACTAATATTAGCGTAGATGCCATTCTTCTTCTGATTTAAAGAGTACATCTCATGTTATAGAAAGTGTTCCCGGTTCCAGGCTGGGATAATATGGTCATACTTCCTAGTTCTAGTAAGAACTCTAGCTGCTGCATTTTGTACGAGCTGTAGTTTATTTATCAGGCGAGCAGAACAACCACCTAGTAAAGAGTTACAGTAATCTAACTTTGAGGTCATGAACGCATGAACTAACTGTTCTGCATTTTTCATTGAGAGCATATGTCGTAGTTTAGGTATATTTTTAAGATGGAAGAATGCAGTTTTACAGATGCTATTAACATGGCCTTCAAATGAAAGATTGGTATCAAAGAGCACACCCAGGTTCCTAACTGACGACGAAGACTTAACAGAGCAGCCATCAAGTGTTAGACAGTATTCTAAGTTATTACATGAAGAATTACATGTCAGCAGCCATATCACCCTGTAGCCCAAGACTGGTTGCCCACTGAAGCTAAGCAGGGCTGAGCCTGGTTACTCCTGGGAAAACCAGGTAGCTGCTGGAAGAGGTGTTAGTGAGGCCAGCAGGGGGTGCTCACCCTGTGGTCTGTGTGGGTCCTAACGCCCCAGTATAGTGATGGGGACACTGTACTGTAACAAGCACCGTCCTTCGGATGAGATGTTAAACCGAGGTCCTGACTCTGTGGTCATTAAAAATCCCATGGCACGTCTCGTAAAGAGTAGGGGTGTAACCCCGGTGTCCTGGCCAAATTCCCTCCGTAGGCCCATACCAATCATGGCCTCCTAATAATCCCCATGCATTGAATGGGCTCTTTCACTGTCTCTCCTCTCCACCTTCAGCTGGTGTGTGGTGAGCGTACTGGCGCCGTTGTACTGTGGCTGCCGTCACATCATCCAAGTGGATGCTGCACACTGGTGGTGGATGAGGAGAGACCCTGATATGATTGTAAAGCACTTTGGGTGCACAGTAGTACATATGAAAGCGCTATATAAATGCCTCATTCATTCATTCAAGAAGTTTTTGGTCCAAAAATTAGAATCCTTGTTTTTACTGAATTTAGTAGTAGAAAATTACTGGTCATCCATTATTTTTATATCAGCTATGCATTCCTTTAATTTTGTGAACTGGTAAGTTTCATCAGGGCGCGAAGAAATATAGAGCTGAGTATCATCAGTGTAACAATGAAAACTAACGCCATGCTTCCTAATGATATCTCCCAAGGGTATCATGTATAGAGTACTGTGTACTTTGTAGCATGTACTGTGTCTTCTCTGCTCCAGCCAATCTCCATATCCGCTACATCTGCAAAGGAAAAGGACCGTATCAGTCAGTTATCATTACCAGTCACCTGCAATTCCCCATTCACTTACTTGCACTGTTGTTTCACTCATCTGGTTGTTCAATAAACACCCGTTACCTGCATTCCAGTGTGTCTGTCCATTCTGTTTGTAACAGAAGACCGGACCATAACCGCTAAACACCAGAATGAGCACCCCAGATCCATTCCAAGAGCTCGTGGATGTGTTGCGTGGATGCACCTGTACCCCAATGACCACACTAAGGTAGCGTTTATAATTTCTCAGTTAAATGGCTGGGCTGAAACTCTTTGGTCCCAGAATAATCCGATAACACAGTTGCTCTCCAATTTCATCTCTCGTTTCAAAGAAGTCTTCGGGAAACTTGCCGGGGATTCATCAATTGGTGAGCAACTCGTATGCAGTTGTGTCTCGAAGAGCACCAGGGCCAGCCACTCTTTACATCATCCCTCCACTGATCAGAATCCGTCAGCCCTCAAGAACCAGCCAACGAACCCATGCAACTTGAAAATACTCAAAAATACTCATGTCACCCACTAAACGGCAGAGGCAGCTAACCCAGAATCTGTGTTTGTACTGTGGTTTACCATTTGTCCTTCTCGTCCCATGGTGAGTGTCATTATTCCTTCGATAAATAAAAAAGGAAACCACTCACCACTATTGTAAATCTTACTGCTGCTGATGTTTCCATTCCAGTTAGTGCCCTCCTCGACTCTGGGTCAGCCGGCAATTTCATCTCTGGCGCCCTCTGCCATCAGCTCAACCTCAAGACGACTGCAACGCCGTCCATCTACCAGGTCCACTCGATAATTGGAAGACCCCTCAGAGTACGCTGACGGTCCTGTACAGCTTCAAGTTGGAATCCTTCATGTTGAGCAACAACATCTGCTGGTTCTGGAGGAATCCACTGCTGACGTTTTATTAGGGTGCCCATGGTTGGAGCAGCACAACCCCGTCATCTCCTGGAAAACCGACAAGATCCTGAAGTGGGGCGACAACTGCTTCCCGAACTGTTTCTCTGCTTTCCATGTGCCATCCTCTCCACATTCTGAAGATCTGTCAGTCTGTGCTACCGCCATCGAAAGCCCCGTAGAGAAATGTTTGATGGATATTCCACCATGTTACGCCCCCTTCAGTGACGTCTTCTGCCCTAAGAGAGCTTCCAAGCTGCCTCCACACCGGCCATGGGACGGTGCCATCGACCTGCTTCCGGGTGAGCCAGTGCCCAAAGGAAAGATCCACTCCCTATCATTACCAGAGGAGAAGGCCATGGAGGATTACATCAAAGAGGCTCTAGCACAAGGTTACGTCTGCCCATCTACTTACCCTGCTGCTTCCAACTTCTTCTTCAAAAGACGTTTGGTTACTTTGCTTTTTTTTTTTTACGAGATTTCGAAGACAAAAGCGGTCAAACTTTTTTCCCTAGTTTTCACTGATGGCCGGTTTTGTTCTGTCATCAACTTTCAAAAGACGGGCGATTTGGTTACTTTGCTTTTTCATGAGATTTCGAAGACCAAGGAGGTTGGTTTTGTTCTGTCTCTAGATTTCACTGATGGCCGGTTTTGTTAGAACACGCAATCTCAGTGGTGGTGGGATTTTGTTCTTTCATGAACTTTCAAAAGACGTCCGACTTGGTTATTTTGTCTTCGAAATCTCGTAAAAAAACAAAAACAAAGGCAGCCGGTTTTCTTATATCACTAGATTTTACTGATGGCCGGTTTTGTTAGGTTATGTAATCTGAGTGGTGGTGGGATTCTTAGGACACACTATCTCAGTGTGGTGTGGTTTTTTTTATTTTTTATTTATTTTTATTTTTTTATTACCTGATTTTAAAGACCAAGGCGGTCGGTTTTTGGTTACTTTTCTTTTTTCATGAGATTTCGAAGACAAAGGCGGTGGGTTTTGTCTCTAAATTTCACTGATGGTGAGTTTTCTTAGGACACGCTATCTCAGTGGTGGTGGGATTTTGTTCTGTCATGAACTTTCAAAAGACGGCCTGTTTGGTTACTTCGCTTTTTTTTTACGAGATTTCAAAGACAAAGGCAGACGCTTTTATTCTGTCTCTATATTTCACTGATGGCCGGTTTACTTGGGTTACGTGCTCTCAGTGGTGGTGGAATTTTGTTCTCTGAACTTTCAAAAGACGGCCAGTGTGGTTACTTTGTTCTCTTACAAGATTTCAAAGACCGAAGTGGTCAAAAATGTTTTTAAATTTCACTGATGGTCGGTTTTCTTAGGGCACGCTATCTCAGTGGTGGTGGGATTTTGTTCTGTCATGAACTTTCAAAAGACGGCTGGTTTGGTTACTTTGCTTTTTTTTTTTACGAGATTTCAAAGACAAAGGCGGCCGGTTTTGTTCTGTCTCTAGATTTTACTGATGGCCGGTTTTCTTATGACACGCTATCTCAGTGATGGTGTGATTTTGTTCTGTCATAAACTTGAAAAGACAGCCGGTACTTTGCTCTCTTACCAGATTTTGAAGATAAAGTCGGTCGGTCTTGTGATATTATGAGACTTAATTGATGTCCGGTTTTCTTAAATTACATGATCTCAGTGTCGTTGGGATTTAGTTCTGTCATGAACTTTCAAAAGACAGCCGGTTTGGTTACTTCGCTCTCTTACCAGATTTTGAAGATAAAGTTGTCGGTCTCGTGATATGAGATTTCAGTGATGGCCATTTTTTTCTAGGTTACGCAATCTCAGTGGTGGTGGGATTTTGTTTCTAGATTTTACTGATGGTCGGTTTTCTTATGACATGCTATCTCAGTGGTGGTGGGATTTTCTTCTGTCATGAACTTTCAAAAGACAGACGGTTTGGTTACTTTGCTCTCTTACGAGATTTCAAAGACAGAAGCGGTCAAAAATTTGTCTGTTTTTAAATTTCACTAATGGCAGGTTTTCTTAGGGAACGCTATCTCAGTGGTGGTGTGATTTTGTTCTGTCATGAACTTTTAAAAGACAGCCAGTTTGGATACTTCGCTCTCTTAAGAGCTTTCGAAGACAAAAGCGGTAATTTCTTTTTTTTTCTAAATTTAACTGATGGACGGTTTTCTTAGGATATGCTTTCTCAGTGGTGGTGGGATTTTGTTCTGTCATGAACTTTCAAAAGACGGCCGGTTAGGTTACTTTGCTTTTTTTTTTTTTTTTACGAAATTTCTAAGACAAGGCAATTATTTTTTTACTGTCTTTAGATTTCACTGATGGCCGGTTTTCTTAGGTTATGTGATCTCAGTGGTGGTGGGACTTTGTTCTGTCATGAACTTTCAAAAGGCGGCCCGTTTGGTTACTTTGCTTTTTTTATGAAATTTCAAAGACAAAGTGGTCAAAAATTTGTCTGTCTTTAAATTTCACTGATGGCCGGTTTTCTTAGGGCATGCTATCTTCGTGGTGGTGGGATTTTTGTTCTGTAATGAACTTCAAAAGACAGCCGGTTTGGTTACTTCACTCTCTTACCAGATTTTGAAGATAAAGGTGGTCGGTTTTGTTCTGCCTCTAGATTTTACTGATGGCCGGTTTTCTTAGATTACGTGATCTCAGTGGTTGTTGGAGTTTGTTCAATCATGAACTTTCAAAAGACAGCCAGTTTGGTTACTTTGCTTTTTATATGAGATTGCAAAGACAAAGGCAACCGGTTGTCTTATATCACAAAATTTCACTGATGGTTGGTTTTCTTAGGACACGCTATCTCAGTGGTGGTGGGATTTTGTTCTGCCATGAACTTTCAAAATACGGCATGTTTGGTTACTTTGCTTTTTTTTATGAGATTTCGAAGACAAAGGCGGACGGTTTTGTTCTGTCTCTAGATTTCATTGATATCCGGTTTTCTTAGGACATGCTATTTCAGTGGTGGTGGGATTTTCTTCTGTCATGATCTTTCAAAAGATGGCTGGTTTGGTTACTTGGCTCTCTTACCAGATATTGAAGATAAAGTTGGCCGGTCTCGTGATATCATGAGATTTCAGCGTTGCCCTTTTTTTTTTTTTTTTTTTTTTTCTAGATCACTCAATCTCAGTGGTGGTGGGCTTTTGTTCTGTCATGAACTTTCAAAAGATGGCCCGTTTGTTTACTTTGCTTTTTTTTTTTTACGAGATTTTGAAGACATGGGCGGCTGGTTTTCTTAGGACACGCTATATCAGTGGTGGTTGGATTTTGTTCTGTCATAAACTTTCAAAAGATGATACGTTTGGTTACTTTGCTCTCCTTCGAGATTTTGAAGAAAAAAGCAGTTGGTTTTGTTCTGTCTCTAGATTTTACTGATGGCCGGTTTTCTTTAGATTACATGATCTCAGTGGTGGTGGGATTTTGTTCTTTCATGAACTTTCAAAAGGCGGCCGGTTTGGTTACTTTGCTCTCTTACGAGATTTCAAGGACAAAAATGATTGGTTTGGTTCTGTCTCTAGAATTTACTGATGGCCGGTTTTCTTAGGACATGCTATCTCAGTGGTGGTGGGATTTTTGTTCTGTCATGAACTTTCAAAAGATGGCCGGTTTGGTTACTTCGCTCTTTTACGAGATTTCAAAGACAGAAGTGGTCAAAAAATTTGTCTGTCTTTAAATTTAACTGATGGCCGGTTTTCTTAGGGCACGCTATCTTAGTGGTGGTGGGATTTTCTTCTGTAATGATCTTTCAAAAGATGGCCGGTTTGGTTACTTAGCTCTCTTACCAGATTTTGAAGATAAAGTTGGCCGGTCTCATAATATCATGAGATTTCAGCGATGCCCGTTTTTTTCCTAGGTCACTCAATGTCAGTGGTGGTGGGCTTTTGTTCTGTCAGAACTTACAAAAGATGGCCCGTTTGTTTACTTTGTTTTTTTTTTTTACGAGATTTCGAAGACATGGGCGGCTGGTTTTCTTAGGACACGCTATATCAGTGGTGGTTGGATTTTCTTCTGATATCATGAGATTTCAGTGATGCCCATTTTTTTTCTAGGTTATGCAATCTCAGTGGTGGTGGGCTTTTGTTCTGTCATAAACTTTCAAAAGATGGCACGTTTGGCTACTTTGCTCTCCTTCGAGATTTTGAAGAAAAAGGCAGTCGGTTTTGTTCTGTCTCTAGATTTTACTGATGGCTGGTTTTCTTAGGACATGCTATCTCAGTGGTGGTGTGATTTTGTTCTGTCATGAACTTTAAAAAAATGGCCCGTTTGGTTACTTCGCTTTTTTTATGAGATTTCGAAGATAAAGGTCTCTTGATGGTCTCTTGGTCTCTTGATATTATGTGATTTCAGTGATGGCCATTTTTTCTAGGTTACACAATCTCAGTGGTGGTTGGATTTTGTTCTGTCATGAACTTTCAAAAGATGGCCGATTTGGTTACTTTGCTCTCTTACGAGATTTCGAAGACAAAAGCAGTCAGTTTTATTCTGTCTCTAGATTTTACTGATGGCTGGTTTTCTTAGGACATGCTATCTCAGTGGTGGTGGGATTTTTGTTCTGTCATGAACTTTCAAAAGATGGCCTGTTTGGTTACTTTGGTTTTGTTTTTTTTGTTTTTTAGGAGATTTCAAAGACAAAGGCAGACGCTTTTATTCTGTCTCTATATTTCACTGATGGCCGGTTTACTTGGGTTACGTGCTCTCAGTGGTGGTGGAAATTTGTTCTGTCATGAACTTTCAAAAGACGGCCGGTTTGGTTACTTTGCTCTCTTACGAGATTTCAAAGACAGAAGCGGTCAAAAATTTGTCTGTTTTTAAATTTCACTAATGGATGGTTCTCTTAGGGAACGCTATCTCAGTGGTGGTGTGATTTTGTTCTGTCATGAACTTTTAAAAGACAGACGGTTTGGATACTTTGCTCTCTTAAGAGCTTTCGAAGACAAAAGCAGTAATTTTTTTTTTTTTTTTCTTTCTAAATTTAACTGATGGCCAGTTTTCTTAGGACATGCTTTCTCAGTGGTGGTGGGATTTTGTTCTGTCATGAACTTTCAAAAAATGGCCCGTTTGATTACTTTGCTTTTTTTACGAGATTTCAAAGACATAGGTGGCCGGTTTTCTTAGGACACGCTATCTCAGTGGTGGTGGGATTTTGTTCTGTCATGAACTTTCAAAAGACTGTCGGTATGGTTACTTCACTCTCTTAAGAGATTTCGAAGACAAAAGTGATTGGTTTTGTTCTGTCTCTAGATTTCACTGATGGCCGGTTTTCTTAGGACACGCTATGTCAGTGATGGGGGGATTTTGTTCTGTCATGATCTTTCAAAAGATGGCCATTTTTTTACTTTGTTTTTTTACGAGATTTCGAAGACAAAGGCGGCCGGTTTACTTAGGTCACGCTATCTCAGTGGTGGTGGAATTTTGTTCATGAACTTTCAAAAGATGGCTGGTTTGGTTACTTTCTTCTCTTACGAGATTTTAAAGACCGAAGTGGTCAAAAATTTTTCTGTCTTTAAATTTCACTAATGGCCGGTTTTCTTAGGGAACACTATCTCAGTGGTGGTGGGATTTTGTTCTGTCATGAACTTTCAAAAGACGGCCGGTTTGGTTACTTTGTCTTTGAAATCTCGTTAAAAAAAAACAAAGGCGGTCGGTTTTGTTCTATCTCTAGATTTTGCTGATGTCTGGTTTTCTTATGACATGCTATCTCAGTGGTGGTGGGGTTTTGTTCTGTCATTAACTTGCAAAAGACGTCCAGTTTGGTTACTTTGCTCTCTTTCGAGATTTCAAAGACAAAGGTGGCCGGTTTTCTTAGGACACGCTATCTCAGTGGTGGTGGGATTTTGTTCTGTCATGAACTTTCAAAAGACTGAATCGGTATGGTTACTTCACTCTCTTAAGAGATTTCGAAGACAAAAGTGATTGGTTTTGTTCTGTCTCTACATTTCACTGATGGCCGGTTTTCTTAGGGACATGTTATCTCTGTGGTGGGATTTTCTTCTGTCATGAACTTTCAAAAGATGGACGGTTTGGTTACTTCGCTCTCTTACGAGATTTTCTTACCAGATTTTGAAGACAAAGGCAGTCGGCTTCATTATATCGTGACATTTCACTGTTGGCTGCTCTGTTTTTAGGTTATGCAATCTCAGTGGTGGTGGGATTTTGTTCTGTCATGATCTTTCAAAAGACGGCCAGTTTGGTTACTTTGCTTTTTTCATGAGATTTCGAAGACAAAGGCGGTTGGTTTTGTTCTGTCTCTAGATTTCACTGATGGCCGGTTTTCTTAGGTTACATGACCTCAGTGGTGGTGAAATTTTGTTCTGTCATGAACTTTCGAAAGACGGACTGTTTGGTTACTTTTTTTTTACGAGATTTCGAAGACAGAAGTGGTCAAATTGTCTGTCTTTAAATTTCACTGATGGCTGGTTTTCTTAGGGCACGCTATCTTAGTGGTGGTGGGATTTTGTTTTGTCATGAACTTTCAAAAGATGGCTGGTTTGGTTACTTTGCTTTCTTATCATATTTTGAAGATAAAGTCGGTCGGTCTCATGATATCATTAGATTTTTTTCTAGGTTACACAATCTCAGTGGTGGTGGGATTTTGTTCTGTCATGATCTTTCAAAAGAAGGCCAGGTTGGTTATTTTGCTTTTTTACGAGATTTCAAAGACAAAGGCAACCGGTTTTGTTCTGTCTCTAGATTTCACTGATGGCCGTTTTTCTTAGGACACGCTATCTCAGTGGTGGTGGTATTTTGTTCTGTCATGATTTTTCAAAAGAAGGTCAGGTTGGTTACTTTGCTTTTTTACGAGATTTCAAAGACAAAGGCAGCCGGTTTTGTTCTGTCTCTAGATTTCACTGATGGCCGTTTTTCTTAGGACACGCTATCTCAGTGGTGGTGGGATTTTGTTCTGTCATGAACTTTCAAAAGACGGCCGGTTTGGTTACTTAGCTCTCTTATCATATTTTGAAGATAAAGTCGGTCAGTCTCGTGATACCATGAGATTTCAGTGATGCCTGTTTTTTCTACGTTACGCAATCTCAGTGGTGGTGGGATTTTGTTCTGTTATGAACTTTCAAAAGTCAGCCGGTTTGTTTACTTTTCCTTTTTTTATGAGATATTGAAGACAAAGGTGGCCGGTTTTCTTAGGGCACGCTATCTTAGTGGTGGTGGGATTTTGTTCTGTCATGAACTTTCAAAAGACAGGCGGTTTGGTTATTTCGCTCTCTCACCAGATTTTGAAGACAAAGGCGATCGGTCTCGTGATATCATGAGATTTCACTGTTGGTTTCTCTTTTTTTAGGTTATCCATCTCAGTGGTGGTGGGCTTTTGTTTTGTCATAAACTTTCAAAAGATGGCCGGTTTGGTTACTTTGCTCTCCTTTGAGATTTCGAAGACAAATGCGGTCGGTTTTATTCTGTCTCTAGATTTTACTGATGGCCCGTTTTCTTAGATTATGTGATCTCAGCGGTGGTAGGATCTTTTTCTGTCATGAACTTTCAAAAGATAGCCCGTTTGGTTACTTTGCTTTTTTTACAAGATTGCGAAGACAAAGGCAGCCGGTTTTCTTATATCACAAAATTTCCCTGATGGTCGGTTTTCTTAGGACACGCTATCTCAGTGGTGGTGGGATTTTTTTCTGTCATGATCTTTCAAAAGATGGCCGGTTTGGTTACTTTGCTATCTGTGGAGATTTCAAAGACAAAGGCGGCCGGTTTTGTTCTGTCTCTAGATTTTACTTATGGATGGCTTTCTTATGACACGTTATCTCAGTGGTGGTGGGGTTTTGTTCTGTCATAAACTTGCAAAAGACGGCCGGTTTGGTTACTTAGCTCTCTTACCAGATTTTGAAGATAAAGTCGGTCGGTCTTGTGATATCATGAGACTTAATTGATGGACTGTTTTCTTAAATTACATGATCTCAGTGGTGGTGGGATTTAGTTCTGTCATTAACTTTCAAAAGACGGCCAGTTTGGTTACTTTGCTCTCTTATCATATTTTGACGATAAAGTCGGTCGGTCTCGTGATATCATGAGATTTCAGTGATGCCCGTTTTTTTCTAGGTTACGGTTTTATTCTGTCTCTAGATTTAACTGATGGCCGGTTTTCTTAGGTTACATGATCTCAGTGGTGGTGGTATTTTGTTCTGTCATGAATTTTCAAAAGATGGCTGGTTTGGTTACTTTGCTTTTTTTACGAGATTTCAAAGACAAAGGTGCCCGGTTTTCTTATATCACGAGATTTCACTGATTGACAGTTTTGTTAGGTTATGCAATCTCAGTGGTGGTGCAAATTTATTCTGTAATGAACTTTCAAAAAATGGCCAGTTTGGTTACTTTGCCATTGTTTATGAGATTTCGAAGACAAAGATGGTCGGTTTTGTTCTGTCTGTAGATTTCACTGATGGACAGATATCTTACGATATGCTCTCTCATTGGTGGTGGGATTTTGTTCTGTCATGAACTTTCAAAAGTCGGCCGGTTTGATTACTGCTCTCTCTTACCAGAATTTGAAGACAATGGCAGTTGCTTTCATTATATCATGAGATTTCACTGATGGCTGCTTTTTTTTTTTTTCTTTTTTTTTTTATCTGACACAATCTCAGTTGTGGTGGGATTTTGTTATGTTATGAACTCTCAAAAGACAGTCGGTTTGGTTACTCTTACAAGAATTCAAAGACAAAAATGGTCAACTCTTTTTCTGTCTCTAGATTTCAGTGATTGCCAGTTTTCTTAGATAAAAAAAAAAAGAAAAAAAAGCAGCCATCAGTGAAATCTCATGATATAATGAAAGCAACTGCCATTGTCTTCAAATTCTGGTAAGAGAGAGCAGTAATCAAACCGGCCGACTTTTGAAAGTTCATGAAATTATTCCTGCAATCAACAGATGTAGTCTTGCGGTCCGGCTGAATCATCTATGTGTGAGTTCAGAGGATTATAATGCTAAAAATCAGTTGAAATGTCATTATGTCTGTGGTCTCCCAATTTTAAAATTGGTTAAGAATTGAAAATAGTCTAGTGTGTCCCAGGGACACGTGATTTTTTTTTTCTTGATTTTTTTTTTGCATTGTAATCCTCTGAACGCACACACTAGATGATTCGACCGGACTACAAGACAACACACCTGTTGATTGCAGGAACGATTATGTTTGCAACATGTTTGATATTTACAATTTGAGATCAGAGATGCTTCTTCTCAATCAGCAGCAGTTAAATAATTGTAATGACATAACACAATAGAGGATTTTTGGGACAAATAAACATTTGTGACAAGCCTCAAATCAAATGTACAAATGTGGTTGACAAACACATCTTCACTGAAGCCAAAGAAGACAAATATATTATTTGAAGACAAATATATATATTGAAGTCATTATGGTGACTTCAAATGAAATAAAGTGTTAAACTTCTGTTAATTCTTAATAAGTACTTCTGTTAATGAATGACAGAAATAAAATAAATCTGGTTAGTAATGTGAAGCTGTAATATTGTGTGTGGAGTTGTTTAATCCTCTGCTGAGATCTGGAGAGATTTCATGTCTTTTTATCTTCAGTTGATTTCATCTAAGGCTGTGGCTAAAGTCAATTATAGCTCTTGTGTTTCTGTTTGTCTCTTTTTTTTATGTTCTCTTCTTTCCTTTAGTGATTCTGCTTGTTAACAGGCTTGTTAATGCAGATGATTCTATTAATAATATATAAGATTTTTTTTTGCTCAGATAAGGTCTAGTTCTGGTTTCTTTGCTCTTGGCTGACATGTGGCATTGCTACGGCCTGCTTGTGACTCAGATCTGGCAAACAGGAGCGGTCCGTCCAAGTGCCATCACTCCACGCCAAATGTGGCCCAGATCATCATACCACGCTTCACTGTAAATTCAAATTGTATTCCTTACTATGAAAACACTAGTATTTATACTTGATTTTAAATAAAATGTTGACTGTACTACAAATTTTTAATTGTTACTGAAATATTTGAAAAGATCGTTCCCATATAATGTAATTTGAGTAACATTTAAAAAAAATGTTCAAGACATGCTGTTAGGCATGCGTACTGGATGACAATTCCCCCTCCCCCCACACAGCATAGAAGCACACAGACTGAGGATTTAATGTTATGTTTGTGGATCTACTTTACGTTAAAAGCAGTAAAAGCTATTCTTGCTGCATGTCTATTAATGGCTTGTTTACTCAGAAAACACAAGTTAAGATTAATTGATTGGTTTGAGTGCCATTTTGTCAAGCAAATTATACCATTATGGTAATTCATGTTCCCTTTGGGCACTTGGACCGTTGTTTATGTATTTCTCTTCATTTTGGTACAGCTGTGCATCAAGAAACCACAGTTTGTGGTTTCAACGAAAGAGAAGTAATAAATGGGTCACTTTTAAAAGGTGATCTTATTTTTAACTAAATGTTGTTTAGTTGGATGTTTAATTTTCATATTCAGTAATGACGTTTTTAAAATTTTAAGGCTAACGCTGATGTTATGAACATCTTGTGAAACTTTTAATTTGGTATTTGTAACATCTTGTAGTTCACAGCATTTGAGTCACACACAGATATCAACATTCAACACGCAAACCACAACAATGGTAACAATTAAATTTATTTAAAGTAAATTAAATACTCTCTACAGTTCTTTTTTTAGTAACTAGCTCTCGTATAAGTAAATTATACTATCAAAACTTTTGTCAGTACAACATACTATTCCTCTTTCACTTTACCTGAAGAAAATGTGGAAACCGATTGCACTTAGTTTTTTAAGTCTCCATAGCTTAAAATGGCAGATTAAAACCATGTTGAGAATAATAGTATTTAAGATGTTTGCAGAACACAATAAAACTCTGTTAGTTAAATGGAATTCCTCCAGTAATCTTACTATTAAATCTTAAGTAAGATTAGTAAATATAGAGTATGTTTACTAGAATTGACATTAAACTAACTTGATATTTATTATCTTAATTTACGTGAGAAGAGTTTGCTTTCTTTACTTTTAGCAGATTATTAACATAACTTTTCCTTTTAGGTTTGCTTTGCAAAAATAAGGCAATCGGTTTACAACTTTTTTAAAGTAAACTGAACTTGTTAGTGTTGGCAGATGTGGGACAGATTTGGGCCGGCACAAAGTTGCTATCTGGGAAGTGTCATTTGGTGTCAAAACTCATATATTCTTAATAAAATTAACTCTATAAATATGTTGAAACACTTCAGTGTCCTCTAAAGGCACCATTTTTTTATGTACTCTATAGATAAAGGGATGGATTGTTTGTGTGTGTGTGTGTGAGAGAGAGAGTGGTCATCATCTACAATGATATAAATAATTTAATGAACAATGCCTATTTTACTACTCTTTGAACCAATAAATAAAATTATTTAAGGTAAAGTAATAGTATAGAAATCGTTTCCCTCCCAAGGAGATATGGGAGATCATTTTTGGGAGTCCTTAATTGGCATCATTTTGAAAAACCTTTTTAGTGCACAATAATTTTGCAAGTAATGCAGTAATCACACTATATTAAATTAGGGAAATAAATAAAGTTATTCTTTGTGAGTATTTGTTACTATACAAAGGGAAATTTAACAAACAACCTGACCTGGATTTTCTTATTACATTGTATTGTAGGCAAATTTCCTCTGTTTGCGCAACTGGCACGCAGCTTTGATGTTGTTTAATGTACACGCAAACGTACTACGTCATGCATTACGTCAGTGATGCTCTCTACGTCTGTTCTTTCTGTATTTTGTGTAGATCTGCTTTTCGCTTTTTATGGTAAAGAGTTATTTCGGTACATTTTACCAAATATTGATCCTTTCACGTTTGCTGGCCTTCACAGCGTGTGTAGCGGGGCCGCAGAGAGCGCATGCGCACTGCTCGCCCGTAAGGCCGTTGCTGTTGGAGCGGGAACACGCACAGGGATTGTGATTAACTGACAGCAGCACATCTCTCACCTTTTCTGATTGTACAGTGGAAATAACAGGATAGCATGCCTCGAGAAATCATCACCCTGCAGCTCGGACAGTGCGGGAATCAGAGTGAGCCAATCGCTTTATTACGCTCTGTTTGCTAATAATCTCTACATAAACAGTTAACGTTAGCTAGCTAGCTATCAGACTGGACAGCTTTAAAATGACAAAATTAAAAACAAAGTTAATATGACCAGGGACTGATTTTGATTGTTTATTGTATATTTCCATCTGCGAGAAGTCAAGGACTCTTTGACCTCTCTTTGTTTTTGATTGATAAATATTTAATGCTGTCAATTGGAGATAACTTGTAACGTAATGCATCAAATTGTAGTGTTACTTAACCTGCCCAGCTACTGCGAAACGTTGCTTTTTAGTATTTACCGTCACGTTTGATAGTTTAAGCTTGAGGGATTTGCATTGTGTTTATCATTTTACTCTGAGAAAGATGGTATTCATGCAGTATGAGTCTCACTGTAAGAGGAGTCAGACTTAGTCAGCAAATTATCATTTGATTTTTGAAAGATTTAAAAAAGATGTGATGTAAACAGTAGCCATTATTAATCTTCAATCAGCAACATATAATGGCATATGATGAAGCTTACAGCCTTATTACTTAAGCATCATGTTCTTAAGCATCATGTATTAATGGACTGAACTGAATTGTGTCTTTATTGTCTTTCTGTGCAGTTGGTTTTGAGTTTTGGAAGCAGCTGTGTGCTGAGCATGGCATCAGCCCGGAGGGCATTGTAGAGGAGTTTGCCACTGAGGGCACTGACAGGAAAGATGTCTTTTTCTATCAGGTACACAAATACAGACTGATAATGCATTCACAGCCTGAATCCTGCTTTATAATCTACATTTTATTTAGTGATATTAACCATTGAGTTTCTGTTTAGACACCAGTGGCCTGTTGCATGAAGGTAGTTGAACAAACTGAGTTTCAGAGTAGGTTTGTAGATGACAAATCCAGATAAATCCAACCTGGTTTAGATCAGGATCAACCGTTGCACAACGCTCGGTATAAACTTTCTCTATCAACTCAGGTTTAATCCAGAGTTTGCAAAGTGCATGCACCTGAAAGTGTGACACGTGCGACAAACAGCCAATCACACGGAACAAGGAGAACGTCAGTTTGATTCACTTCTCGCAAGAGAGCCGTGCAATTCATGCCCCTTCTGAAGATCATTATGAAAAATATGAAATTAAACGCATTTACGAAGCAGGAATAAACACTGATGCAGTGAAAGTTTGAGAAGGCAGCTGAAAGAAAATATCTGACTATATCAATGCATGTGAATCAAACAAATAGACCAAATAAATAATATAGTTTCATAAAAAGAATATCTACATGTAAATGTAAGCTTAATCTGTTTAACAGTTTTATATATTATGCATGTATTTATTTTAATTTAAAAGCAGTTTAATATTGTCAATTAATATAACAGGCCTAATTATATGAATATGTCATGCACTATTCATAATTTTAATTTATTTAATATAAATATAATAAGTAATTAACAGCAAATGTTGAGCAATTTTGTCTCTAAAATGTTTTCACTATCAACTGATTTAATTTGGATACAGGGGGAGTGGCTTTATAAAGCTACAGTAGCCTACTGTGAAAAGTTTTAGGCAATAGGCACTTATGTAAAAATGCTGTACAGTGAGGTTGCTTTCAAAATTTGTCATATCATATATAGATTTTATTTATCAATTAACATCTATTAACTAAATCAAATTAGTTTTTGCTTTTAAAACAGCTTTTGTCCTAGGTACACTTGTACATAGTTTTTCAGGTCGGTTATACTAACGTGCTCATTGTTAGTGAGGAGTTCACATAATTTACCACCAGGTGGAGCCAGGTTCCAATGTTTGCGATTGTCAAAAGTCCATTATTCCTCTGCAGTCATGATGTGAAGGCCTTTTCACCATCTGATGGAAGACTAATTTAAAATAATTGGTGCAGCTCCTAGTTCCATTTTTTCGGATTAAAAAATGTAAGATTTAATTAAAGACCTAAATTAGTTATTTCAGTGAAACTGGTTTCAGAGGGGCTGTGTATCTTCTGATGTGAATTTTCACAGATTCACAGATTGTGTGTTACAGTATTATAGTCATTTCCTTTGTATTTTTTTTTTTATTTTTGATGGTGATGCTGATATCTTTAGAAAAAAACACATGCTGCAATGAAATTTATATTTATTTTATATAATATATACTAAATTAGAAACAAATATACTTTATAATAATATATTTTATACTTTTGAATAGATAGCAACGTCTTGATTCTGGAATCCTGTTGATAGTGATTTTACTAATAAAGAAACCTTTAAAAACAGCAGTAGTCACACATTTTTTATGCAGGCTACAAATGCACACTTCTGAGCTGAGTTCAGTAAAGTTTGTGTGACTTGTTGAATTAAGTATTGTTTAAAAAATATAAATGTGAATGCTTATGTTATATGAGACAGTATTACTGCATTTGCTTTCTCTTAATAATTAGCTGGCTCTTTCAGCACTATCAAAATAAAAGTTTCTCTTCTGACATTTATCGGCTAGATAAATTATTGGTTGATGCTAAATATCAGCCAATATGTCAGTATCAATATATCAGTCGACCACTCGTATAAAGCAAGGCCTAACCTACGCAACAGCTTGAGTAGACCTGAACTGCTTCTCTTCATTTTTTTGTAATGAGCACTTGCTCAAATGCAGTTTCCATTGATCCTTTTTTTATTGTTTCGCCCCCTTCAGGCAGATGATGAGCACTACATCCCTCGTGCTGTGCTGTTGGACCTGGAGCCTAGAGTCATCCACACCATCCTGAACTCCCCCTATGCCAACCTGTACAACCCGGAGAACATCTACCTGTCAGAGCATGGCGGTGGAGCCGGTAACAACTGGGCCAGTGGCTTCTCTCAGGTGCAGTCATGTTAAATGTCAGATAATTGCTGACACATTTTTTTTTTTTATTTATAAAGGGTTTAGATTAAATTTATGTTATATTTTAGGTTCTATAACTGATTATCATTTCTTTTTCTCTATATAATTTCTTCTTTTTTTCTGTGGATATCTTTTCTTTTTCTCTTTTTGCCCCTGTTTAATCACTTTTTTTGCAGTTCACATAGTGTGACAATTTAATTTAAGATTTTAAGATGCTAATACAGGCTATACAGACCCATTATAGTTTCAGATTTACAAATGGGGTCATAAAAACTGCATGTATAATTGTACAAGAATTAAACTATTTTTAATAAAAATTTTTTTAAAAAAAACCCCTGAAGAACATGATTGCAAAGCTGTCACTGCTTGGCAAAATTATATCAACTACCCTAAAATACTGGAAGCTAAAACAGTAAAATTGTCATGTTTGACAACTTTTTTAGGTTTTGTCTTTTAATTCAAATGTTGTCAACATATTTGTTTACTTCAGGGAGAAAAAATCCATGAGGACATCTTTGACATCATCGACAGAGAGGCAGATGGCAGTGACAGTCTTGAGGTATGACTCTCATTTGATGTACACTTCTTTGTCAGGAGTTTTTTTTTTTTTTTTTTTTTTTTTTGCATAAAGTGATTTACCATAATATCAAATGTACTTCAAAAAATAAATTCAGATAATTCAGAAATAAAATAGCTGTAAGTAAATGTTGAAAGTAATGTGTATTATCAATGGGTTAGTTTTTACTCTTTTATTCTGTGTCATTCATTAATACTGTTTTCTCTGACTTTTGGAGAATATTTGGGTTTTTAAACAGATTATATTTTTAAACAAAGTAAAACGCTTCTGATGATCTCCAGATGGTAAAGTTATGTACCATTTGACGTACTTTCATTTTTTTTTTCCATCCCTTTTTTTTTTTTCTTTCTTTTACCCCTTTCTACAGTGCTCTGTCTACTCTTGTTCAGGTTGCTGACATACATAGAACTATGTAAAATTAAATATACATATACATTATATATGTGTGTGAATGGTTTAGATGGTTATACAAAAGTGCTATTTTATGCCATATTTTGCACTCTAAATGTACAAGATACAGATGTTCCTCCCATTAAAACAACAGACTCGGGCCTCCCTGCGTAATCTGTGTCGCTCACTTTATTACCCACAATTACTGGTGTGTGTGTGTGTAACTTGTATGTAAGTGGAGGTTAGGGAGTGGTTTGGAGAATAATGTTTAAAGTCTGTTAGTTGCATGCACGTGTGTGTGTGCAGCGTAGCTTGGCAACTGCTGAAGGTGAGTGACAGTTTCAGAAATTAATCAGAGCAAAAATTCCCCAGATTTTTTTAAATGTCGGGGCAAAAACGCTCCCTCCCATTTACCCTCGTAAAGACTAAAATGCCCCTCTTAATCAGTTCTAATATGGTAAATATTCCCACTTTGTTAAACTGGCACTAGATAGTAATAACTATTCTTTCTGGTTTTAGTTAGCACCTAAAGCAGCTTAATCATATACAAGTAATTTGTGTGTATTTTTAATATTCTGTTGTTTTTTTTAAGGGGTTTGTGCTTTGCCACTCTATTGCTGGGGGAACAGGATCTGGTCTGGGGTCTTACCTACTGGAACGACTGAACGACAGGTGCGAAAACACAACTCACTGATATAGGACTCAATAGGACTTTGCATCCCCCTGCTCTGACTGATTTTTGCAGTCCACACTCCTTCTCCTGAAGTGTAGATCCACACCCTCCGCATTGTTCGTCTAGACTTGCAGTCATGAAGCGTTTGGGTGGCAGTCAGTGTAATTAGAGGGAGATGCAGGCAGCAGCCATCACCGGGTGTAATTACCTCTCTTTAGGGGTGTGTTTAATACCATTGCGTGTGCAACCTCAAGGGCACCAGCGGAGTTCAGCTGGGCGCGTGTTCTTGTGCTTTAAACGTTCAGCTGTTCTTCTGTTTTTTTAGGTATCCTAAAAAACTAGTTCAGACCTACTCGGTCTTTCCTAACCAGGATGAGATGAGTGATGTTGTCGTACAGCCATATAATTCTCTTCTGACGCTAAAGAGACTGACCCAGAATGCAGATTGTGTGGTGAGTGAATGAATACATGCAAACACAGTGTCTGCTAACCTTTTCAGCTGGCCTAGAATTTGGGAAGAGGTGTTAAAAACACACACACACACTTCTAGGTTGTAAATCTCAAATGTGTTTCTATTTGAAACAGAGCCCTTCTCACATACAGCCTGCTACTCTAACTGCACATTTCCTCACAGTTACACAATCCACCTCCCCAAACAAACCTTCTTTTTTTTTCTCCCCCGCTTTCATTCCTCAAACACCAGCAGATGGAGAAAAGGAAAATAGTCTTACATGATTATCCACATCTCTCTTTCCATTTCCTCCTGATTAACAGGGACCAAGCTATTGAGTTAATTCCATAAACCATCCTGTCACGTCTGTACATATGGAATGGTAATTTATAGATGTGTCAACAATTGCTGTTTTACTTTCAGACTGATAACCATCAGCACATGATTAAGCAGATACTTATTCGACAAATAACACGTCTTGTTGACTCTCTGAGGAGTCAGTAAATATGTATATCCTTATTTGAGGTTTTTAAGGGTTTATTGGTTTGATCATCCCAGCAAAAGGCATTCTTCATATATCCAGCAAATCTCTTTATGTGTGAGGGCTGCAGTTCAGAATAGATTGAGCTGTAGTGGAGCAAATGTCATTAGTAAAGAGTAAGATCTGTTTTATGCATATTGTCTGTCTTGCAGCTGTCTGCTAGCTTCATGCTCCTCTCTGGCTTATATAATAATGTCAAATCAAAGAGTCAGCAGAAAAGTTAAGGAGGTTAATTGGGGTAGATGAGTTTCTGTCTTTCTTTGATGAGAATACAGATCTCGACTTAACTCCAAGTATGAGGTGTTATTAATGTAAACTTAACTTTTATTTAAAAGTATAGTTCACCCCAAAATGAAATCATTTTGATGACAAAAATGTCATTTATTCACCCTCAAACCCATAAGACTTTTGGTCATCTTTAATACGCAAATTAAGATATTTTTCTAATGAAACCTGGTGAGATTTCTGTCCCTTCTTTGAAAGTCCATTTCACTAAAACTCAGGCCTCAAAAAGTTTTTGAAGGTCAAAGGGAACTATCCCTTTTACTCTTAAGAGGAAAACATTCTCTAGTCATATATATATATATATATATATATATATATATATATATATATATATATATATATATATATATATATATATATATATATATATATATATATATATATATAATTGACCATTTCTGTACAAAAAATATTGTATAAATATTGTGTAAATGTAATACAAACTGGGGACAAGGTTTATTTTAAGAACAGATTTGCTCTTAGTTCATTAGTTGGAATTTGAATTGAGTACAGTAGTACTTGAGCTTTGCAGAAAAAAAATCCTTAAATAATCATTAATTCAATGCAGTACCGTAAAAAAAAAATGAACACAGCGTTTAAAAGAGATTGTCATTTTTTTCCATACAGCACCACAAAATATTCACGACAGTGTTTAATTTTTTTTTTTTTTTTTACAAAAATAAATAAATATTGATATTAAATATTATGGTAAAAAATAATATTGACATTATTCTACACTGACTGTGAGAGATCAATTCTAGAATAAACTCTTACAGCAGTTATATGAATTTCTTTCATTTTCCACTTCCTTAATTAAAAAAGTCTTTAGGTATACCTTATGTTTGTTTGTGTGTTTTCTGGCAATCGACCATCAGTGTCATACTCTTCCAGTTGAGTAGTGTGTTTTTCTGCAAGATTCTCTAATTTCTATTTTGAATTACAATTCTGCATCCTATTTGATACCTCCATCAAATTCAGTAATTGAATTTGAATTCAAATAGCACAAAAGCAACACACAGTAGGTCCTCACGGCTCCACTTGGGTCTCAGGGAATATAAAATAAATGCGTTTTTACCCAAGAAGACCTGAATTTTTTAAAGAAATGCCAGCTTTTCATTATTTGTTTTGAGCATTTAACAATATTCTATTATTTGAAATGAATACATAGTAAATATTTCCATAACAATGTTATGGACTGAGAAGACCTCTAAGACACAGTCATGGTTAAAAATCGCTTTCCTTTTCATACTTTCTCCATGTCTCTTTCAGGTGGTGCTGGACAACACAGCTTTGAACAGAATCGCCACAGACCGGCTGCACATTCAGAACCCCTCGTTCTCTCAGATCAACCAACTGGTGAGTTTTAAAAGGCATCCTGTATCTGATCTCTCTTTTTGGAGGACACAACAACTGATAAACTTGTACAGTAAATCTCTAAAACAGTTTTGCCTTCTGAAGTAGGTGATTATGGATGTTGACACGCAATTTCATTACATTTTGGGGGTTGCAATTAGTAGCCTCGGGTCTTGGGTAATTTTAAATAAATGTGTTTTTACCGAATGGACCTAAGACCTGGATTTTTTCAATATATGCCAACTTTCCATTATTCATACACAATCAGAGCATTTAACAATATTTTATTATTTAAAACAAATACATAGGTATAGGTGACCTATTATGCCCCTTTTTACAAGCCGTAATATAAGTCTCAGGTGTCTGCAGAATGTGTCTGTGAAGTTTCAGCTCAAAATACCCTATGGATTTTTATTATACAAATGTTTTAACTGCCTATTTTTGGGTGGGAGAGAAAATGCACTGATTTGGTGTATGTACCTTTAAATGCAAATGAGCTCATGTGAAAATAACGAATGAAAATAGCTCCATGGCTCTGGTGTCCGTGAATACAGTTAGAAACAATGGTAACTTTAGCTGCATTTAACAGTACATTAGCAACGTGCTAACGAAACGCATACAGAAAGACAATTTGCAAACATCACAAAATATATATGAAATTGGATCATGAACCGTTGATATCGATCCATCTTTGAGTCAACTTCTGTGCACATACTGATATATGAATTTATCTTTAATTTTACACCACTGTGTCCATTGTGGCTCAGGTGTTTATAGAGACTATATGTTTACTATTATAGCCGTTAACAGATCAGTGATAATGTTTACATAGCTGAGACATATCACAAGCTCAGGGACAGTTGTTCTTGAGTGCTGCTGTCCTCCGACTCAACTCACCTTCCTTCGCGTAGCTTTAGTAATCCTGAAGACATTCAAGTGAGTTTGATCAGAGTTGTAGCTAAACTGTGCAGGACCGCTGCACTCCGGGACCAGTGCTACTGGTACACTGTTTGTCGCTTGCGAAAACAAAATGGCAGAACATACAGATTAATGGGTGGTAATATTATAATAAGATCCCCTTCCTACGTCACAAAGGCAGTTTTTTCACAGGCTTGCAGAGAAAGGCTTACAAAAACAAAGTTACTGGCTTGTCCTTTTTCACATTTTCTGTGTTGGTAGATGCAGCGGGGACCCAGTTAAAGCACTTACGATTATAACGTGGAAAAAGTCAGATTTTTCATGTTATGTCCCCTTTAAATATTTTTTTAACAATGCCATTATCCTCCTTGTACCTTGTGCTCTTTCCATCCTTTGTGGATACTTGTGCGTGCAGCAGTGGTGTACGGTGCTCTCATTTGATCATGTGCAACATAAATCTTATGAGCGGTATATTAAAAAGATTTCGTTACATTTCTAGGGACTGCAAAACTACTAAAATGCTTTTAGAATTTTAGAAAAGCATAACAAGTTTGATATCAGTATCTTCTGAAATCATGTCTGAGGATTCATTCCAAACTCAAACCTGCTTGGAGTCTTTAAGATAAGATACAGAGGCCTGTCTTATCTAAAATATGATTGTGCATATTTGTGTTTAAGGTGTTTTACATGCTGTAATAAAGCGATCATATGATGCAATTTTAAAAGTTCATTTATTTTGTTTATTGGTTTAATATAATAAGGTTAACATGCTTTAATGTTCAAAAAACACATTTAGACATAGTTTACATTATTGCAGACTTTTGTGAACAGTTTTGCTTTGACATCCAAACACACAGCGTCTTTGCGACATGACGACAGCACTACAGTTGAATGAATCCTCGTCTTTTTTCTTTGCATATGCCTTTGGTGGGCATTATGCTCATATTTCATATTGTGACAGACATTTGAGGAAGTAATATCTGGACTTCCATCAAAGCGTTTTAGGCAGGTCTGGTACTGTGTTCTCTGCTAGATAGAATAATTCCCTTTATGGGAAACTATGAGCTTTGTAACTTTGCAGATATATGCACAGATACATTACATACTAAGGGAAAAGGAAAACATTAAAAAGCTCATATGACATCTTTTAAGCATAATTGACTTACTGACATTGATCCTAAACATTTTTAAACTGTCCCCAACATGGCACCATTCTGTATTAAATCATAATGTTGAAAATACAGGGGCCTATTCATCTGTCCTGAGGCTTCCAACCCAAAGTGTGTCCTTTTCATTTTAAAGCCCTTCCCTGCAGCAGAGAGGGACTGGCCTGGTGTGGTTCAAGTTGGGACAGTAGAGTCACTCATATATTAATCACAGTTGGGCGCTGGCAGTTCTCCTGTGACAAGATGTGCATTTTCTTACATCAGAAAACCAGCCTAACTATAAAGCCACCAAGGGTTTATTAGGTAACGAGACAAATGAAAGCATGATTTTGGAGTGTATATACACACAGCTGTGAGTAAATAAGCTAAACCATAAAATGTTAAAATTTGAAACAACACAGAATGTCAGTTTCAGGAGGATGCAACATGGGGAGTTGTCTGTTCTGAAAGTTGTCATCGGCAGCCTGACATGCTGTCATGTCACATTCTAAATAACATGACATTCCGTTCAGACCTCATCTATGCTTTCCTCTTATACGCCCATTCTTACAGCACCCTGCTCCAAGGTGAATAGCTCACTTTGTCGACTCATCCATCACTGTCTTCATCGCCTCTAATAGAAATGGGTCAACTTTCACAGTACAGTGCATAGATTTCAATAAAGGGGTACCAGGGTGTTAATAGAAAACCTGTTTCACCAGTTCAGGATATTGTGTTCTTAAACACCAGCTGCATTTACACACACAGCAGGTTTCAAGTGTATCATTAGCACACCCAAATAATTAAGACGACACAGTATAAAATTAAAACGACTTTTTTTTTTTTTTTTTTTCACATTCTTTGTGTCACCCATCCACAGACTGTCAAAAGACAAGTGTTCCTCTTCTCTAACAGGTGTCCACCATAATGTCAGCAAGCACAACAACCCTCCGTTACCCTGGATATATGAACAATGATCTGATTGGTCTCATTGCGTCACTCATCCCCACTCCCCGCCTCCACTTCCTCATGACTGGATACACACCACTGACCACCGATCAGTCCGTATGTTGAGACTAATATCTAATTTAATTTCTTTCCTTTGTGTCCACTATCTTGGTTTTAATACTTTTCTTAAAAATGAGTGCTCTTTTAATCATACTATGATTTTTTTTCTCTTCAGGTGGCAAGTGTAAGGAAGACTACAGTTCTTGATGTGATGAGGAGACTCCTGCAGCCTAAGAACGTCATGGTGTCCACAGGCAGAGACCGGCAGACCAATCATTGCTACATCGCCATTCTCAACATCATCCAGGGAGAGGTGGACCCCACACAGGTGTGAGCTTGTTAGATAAACACAGCACATCCTGAGCAATATGTGCATTCCCTCATGTTTATGTGTCCTTGCAGGTTCATAAGAGTCTGCAGAGAATCAGGGAGAGGAAGTTAGCTAATTTCATCCCATGGGGTCCAGCTAGTATCCAGGTGGCACTGTCCCGCAGATCTCCCTACCTGCCCTCAGCTCACCGTGTCAGTGGGCTTATGATGGCTAATCACACCAGCATCTCTTCAGTAAGCCCTGAACTTCATTTATGTATTGCTCAAAACATGGTTTATCTGTATTGGATGTACACTACCGTTTACAAGTTTGGGGTCAGTAAGATTTTTCAAAGTTGTTGAAAGTAAACTCTTGTGTAAACAAACCTGTCAAAGCAGCATCTATTCAGTGACCCCCTAAGAAACCTAAAAGCTACTGAGCAAATACAGATGGCAGTGCATTGAATAATATTACTACCTAAAACAAAAAGGAAAATTGCCTAGGCCAACATAATCGAAAATTTGGTAACACTTTATTTTACAGTGCCGTAGTTAAACGTTACTACATGTAAATAACAGTATACAGTAAATAACAGTAAATTATGCATAATTACAAGTAACTAACCCTAAACCAATAAATGTAGCTCTATAATAAGTACATGTAGTTAATTAATAGTTCTCAGTGCTTATTTGTGTAATTACAATGTAGTTACGGCACTGTAAAATAAAGTTTGACTCAACGAGTCAACAAAAAGTTTGACTCAACGGTATATTAACCAAGTTTGGATATCAACGATATCCATAAAATAAAAACATTTTAAACCACCAGATATAAATACGTCTTAGATGCACAATTTCAGGGGTTTTACCATGAATATACACAAGTTGCCAATGATACCACCACCACCAAAAGTAATTAATTGTGTCTGCTTTACTATAAAACGCACTCGTTGTGACGTGTTTAACCGATACATAATTTCATCGTAAGTTAGAACAGCCTGAACTGCAACCAATGACAAACAATAACAATTAATCATACCTTTAGCAGTGCTTCCCACAGGTTTGAAATATACTTACGGTGGTAGCCGGGTGAAGAATCCTCCTATTACCCACGGCACAAAAATGGTCTACTACATGTGACAAACAAATAATGTGTGATTTTTAACAGTATTTTTATTTATTGGAATTTAATTACATAGCTATTACATTTAATTACATACTAATATTATTCATTATTATGCATTATAAATTATGCAAAATTACAGCATTTAAATGGTTCTCCTTTTCCTATGTTCTCCTTGCTGTCATATAGTGTCTCTCTCAGTGAATGGGACACAGATTTTACTAGTAAAACTTATATAATGAATAGTCTATGTGTCAAATAATGTTCTTAGTCTATGAATTAAATGGAAATCAAATTAAATACAATTTATTGTGTAACCAAAATACCAATAATGCCCAGAAGAAAAAAGCGTGTGACTTAATTATAAACAAGCCCAAAATACACCAGGACTCTTATTTTGAAGTGTCTATCCTTACAACCGTCTAAAACATTTTATATATAAGCCATAAAGTAGACATTGTAATAATTCATCAACTTGAGTTCATTAGCAATCGCTTGGCATAAATCTGCGCTTTTCATTGATTGAGAATCACTTTAAAGCAGACTGAAGCGCTGTGGAACCAAGCGGCAACCTCCCCCTTTCTCCCGTGAAGCCAATACGGAAGTAACTTAAACTGCGATTCATCGACTGGCCGCTAGGGACAGGCTCCAAAAGAGAGCAGAATCTCATAGAGTCCCATGTTAAATTGGCCAAGTTTATAGCAGAAAAAAACATGTTTACAAGTTGGTTCAAATTGTGGTTTTGGTCTATACTGCTATTTTTGCCCTTCATGACAACTCTGAGGGGGGTGAATTTTTTTATAACTTATCCGTTTAAATTATATTAAGCCTTAAAGTTCTGCATAATTAAGGGCAAGGTCACTTGAGTGACAGGTATGCCACTGCTGTCTGTGAGCCGTCATGTTACCTCAGCTGCCGCTGAATTTGGCATCTCAGCCGTTTTTGTGCTTTTTTTTTTCTCGATTATTTTATACAATTATAAAATATGGCTTGCTTCATAATATTCGAGACCGATGTGTGTATCTGTGTGTGCATGGGGAAGAAACAGAACACACGTTGTTGGATCGTGGCATTGGCTGAAAGTTTTGATTGCGAGATTTACTACAATGACAATACCAGGAGGATATACAACTCTGACAGCACTGCTTGGATATTATAACTAAAACTGCTGCATTATTTTGAAAAAAATATACTTTGGACACGGGCTCATTTGTTTGTTAGATACGATCGTATAGTTTTACAACATAAAGGCTGCTCAAATTGCATCCTTTCTTGAAGAACGATGACAGAGAGCAGATCATTCAGAAGAAATGTGAAATGTTTTTTTTTTTTTTTTTTTTTGCAATGGACATTTATATTTTACCCAAGTGCCACAGATTGGATTCATCTCGCGATCTCTATTATAAAGATATGAAGTCCCATTTGATGTTCCATGTTGTTATTTGCACACCCGACACAAATTACTGGTGTTGGAGCATCTATATCTTAAAAAAACGCTGTAAATTGACAGTAAACCTTTGGAACGTTATGATGATAAAACTTATCTTCATTAATAATTTAGATAGTATCTAGATAGATAGCTCTTTTGCCTGCTAACATGGTCACGTCGAGCTAGGTGGGCGTGGTTTCAGCAACCAATCACATCAGCTCAAACCACCTCCCCGCCTCTTTGCCCATTTTCAGTTATCCGGGAGTGACGTGCGGTGACGCGCAGCTAAGATGGCCGCGGCCTCATTTAGGCGTCAGAACTGCTGTTCAGAACTCTATGGGTGACGTCACGGACACTACGTCCATATTTTTTTTACAGTCTATGTGTAGAACGCGCAACAGCGCCGCCTTGTGACTTTGCACATGCAGCACTCTTTGTGAAATATCCAAATATGCAGCGCACGTGGGAATGTCAGCGGGAGTAAACCGTTATGAGGCACACATAATGAGCAGGTACGAAACGCGTAGAGCGAGGGGAGATTTTCCACTAGTTAATTGATCTCGGATGGTCGGATACAAAAGTATAAGAGGATAAAAATAATAAAAGCATAAATGTGTCTCCAAATATACTTGGGAGGCCGTTAATAAGCGGCCGCCCAAGTAAAGTCTGTGTGGGAAGCACTGCCTTTAGCATACTCCGTAGAGCTGCATTCTTTGTGACAGGGGAAGTTCGTAGATCAGTGTGTCACAAATACGGTGCCAATAAAAATGTGACTTTGCAAGATAGTGTCTGCAATTGGCGCCGGCCCTGATATTCCATAATCACAAATGACTGGAAAACTTATGGAAATTCATTGGTCTAAATGTTGGGAAAAACTTTTGAGCAGACTTTTCTAATCTCTGTTCTCCTCTCCCTCACTCCTAGTTGTTTGAGCGTACCTGTCGTCA
Source organism: Chanodichthys erythropterus (assembly GCF_024489055.1). Classification (NCBI taxonomy): domain Eukaryota; kingdom Metazoa; phylum Chordata; class Actinopteri; order Cypriniformes; family Xenocyprididae; genus Chanodichthys; species Chanodichthys erythropterus. The sequence continues at coordinate 39,147,920 of NC_090223.1, forward strand.
GTATGATAAGCTGAGGAAGAGGGAGGCCTTCCTTGAGCAGTTCAGGAAGGAGGACATATTCAAGGACAACTTTGACGAGCTGGATAACTCTCGTGAGGTGGTTCAGCAGCTTGTGGATGAGTACAGCGCCGCCACGCGTCCCGACTACATCTCCTGGGGCACACAAGAGCAGTGAAAACCCCTCCGCCTACTCCCTAAAGAGCCAGGAAAGAAAGCCTCTAAACTCATCCTAATAAAATGCGCAGTGACTCCAGTAGCGAATAACAGAATTTCAGTAGTGAATGCACTTCTTAAGACTCCATAAATCTTTCATGGCTCGTCATACTGTTCCTCCAGAGCCTATTTCTGCATTACTGCTGTGGCAAGAGCCACTCGTTTATGTATATACATGTGATTTCTCATGTTTACAGGCCTATCAGACGTCCTTCATAATTTTGTGCCTCTATCCTGAGCTGTAACTTTTCTCTTTCTCCCTGATTTCCTTTCTTTGATCAGAAAATTTATGGCTCTGTCTTAATCTATTTTTGTACTGCACTCTGCACTCTTCTGCACACAATCTACATCAATCTACGTCAAGGTGGCCTGCACACAAACTTCCCTGACCACACACATTTTGGACGTCTACAGCGATAAGACTGGGTGGTCTCAGATGAATGTAACCGTAGGAGGGAGTGTGAAAGATTAAGCCTCTTAGAAAAGATCAGACTCGAAGCAGCTTATGAATACACCATCTTACTCCCTCACATTCACGCATGCATGCTTTTAGACAAAAGGCGCTTGCTTTCAGGGGATAGACTGTGATTGTGTGATTGAATCATTTTGTCCTCTGTCTCATTGTCATGGATTATTCTAGATGATTATCTCAGAGTTTTGAGAGATAATCAGTAAGTCAAGTGTTATGCTGTACCTCAGTCCTATCCAATCAGTGAACCCTCATCAGGTTCTTTCTCTAGTCAATTCAATCAGTGATGTTACCTCAAAGTCTGGCAGACTCGATCACCAAACACCAAAATCCAGACATATAACGTTTCCTCATTGAATAATTTAATCTTCTGCTCCTGCCTTTCTGTTTTTTGTATTGGGAGTGGTAGAACTTTCACATGGAACTCTCATGCCAGATTTATTTCTCAAGTGCTTTCTTTTCCTCGGTTACCACATGTTCTTATTATTAATGTTATTATGTGTATATAGTTTGCTGTCAGACTTGATGCATTTATTTGAAGTCCATGAGATTAAATAAATGTTTTTCTACGAGAACATTTCCATGATTGTTGTTCATTAGAGTGTATTGATTACCCTCACAAACCATCTGCATCAGGTCAGAATCATTCACAGCAGATGGCATGTGTCATTTGGCCTTAAAACACATCAGCTCAGAAATGGAAGCTATTACCTCTGATAACCTCTGGTTTTCATCTCTTTACCATATTCCAATACTGATGGATACTGATAAAATGAATCAAGGACATACTGAATCCAATCCTGCTTAGTTGATGGCCCCTTTGACTTCCATAGTATTTTTTTTCCCATACTCTGAAGAATGTAACCAAACAGTTGATGGGCCCCATTAACTTGCAAAGTATCTACTTTTGTGTTTAGAAGAAGGAAAAAAAAATCAACTATCCCTTTAAGTTTGGCTGCAACCTGACACACTTGAGTAGAAGTTGCTAGTAATCCTGAAGAACTTGATTAGCCTGTTCGGGTGTTTTAGCGTTAAACGCTGCAGGATAGGACACCCCTGACATGCATAGCAGTTGCTCTTCCAGTGGTTGCTGTATTAACTTCCTTTTTTTTTATTAGGAGCAAAGTGTTCCCCAAATAAAAATTGCATTGGAGAGAGATTAAATGAATACAATTATTATTTTATTAACATTTTATATAGTCTTCAAACCCCTTCATTTTTTCACATTATGTTGCTCCTTTAAGTTAAACTATACTACTTTAAATGACTTTTTTCATGTTAATCGACACTCCATAATACGAAAGCAAAACAGATTTGTTATAACTTTGCAAATGTATTAAATAAAAAAAATAAAAAATAAAAAAAAAAACTGAAATAATTACAATACATATGTTTTCATACCCTTTTCTGGGACACATGACATTTAGCTCAGGAGGAGCATTCAAATTTCATTTGTAGATGAAATACACGGAGTGGAGTTAATCTGTGGCTGATTTAGAAAGGCACACACCTCACAATAAAAGATCGAACAGCTAAAAATGCATATCAGAACAAAAACCAAGTTATGAGGTCAAAGGAACTGCCTGTAGCACTCAGAGGCAGTGTATGAAGACAGATCTGGGGAAGACTACAACTGACTGCTGTACTGAGGGTTCACAGAAGCAAGTAGCCTCCATAATCTTTAATGGAAGAAGTTTGGACTCCAACTAGGACTCTTCCTGGAGCTGGCTTCCTGGCCAAACTGAGCAATTAATGGAGAAGGGCCTTGGTTAGAGTGATGACCAAGAAGCTGATGGTCACTCCGGTTGAGCTCGATGATCATATATGGAGATGGGAGAAATTTACAGAAGGACAAACATCACTGCAACACTCCACTGATCTGGCTTAATGGCAGAATGGCTAGACTCAAGCCTCTCCTAAGACACAAATACCCACTTGGAATTCCCCCAAAAAGGACCCTCTGATACTGTGAGAATGAACCGCAGTTCCAATCATCGTGTATGGAGGAAACCAGGCACTGCTCATCACCTGCACAATACCATCCCAACAGTAAAGTGTGGTGGCGGCGGCAGCATGCTGTGGGGGTGTTTTTCAGCAGCAGGGACTGGGCGACTAGTCAGAGTAGAAGGAAAATTGCCCAAATGCAGATGTGCAAAGCTTGTCACATCATACATAAAAAGATTTGAAGCTATAAAGGTGCTTTAACCAAGTACTGAGTTAAAGGTTTGAATACTTATGCAATGTACTTATTTCATTATGGTGTATGGAGTGTAGATTGATGTGGTGGAAAAAAGTAATTTAATGGACACAAAAGTGATGTTGTAATGGTGCTGCTTTTTATTACATACAGTATTCATCATTTTGCATTATTGCACATTTAAGTTAGCAGTACAAACAATAGTGCAATTGACTATTACATGTGTAACATAATAAAGGTACCATGCAGCATACAAACCATCTAAAGCAGTTTGTCGTTCGAGTTGTGTTACATGAATGACAGTGGGTCGGAGCTGCCTGCAGCTAAAGAGTGACATGAAAAGAAGACAAGAGTATGTGACAACCACGACTGCCGTCACAGGGGATGTAGGAGGAACACGGATTGGGCAAAAGACACTTCTTAAAACAAAATAAACAACATTGAAGACATGATTGCCCTCCACCTTTGAATTTCAAGTAGCTGGTAACTTCTTTTTTTTTTTTTTGTATTCAGGCAGACGAACTGTTGTAGAGCAAAGATAGTTCAGAACCAAAATACTCTGAATACAGAAAAAAATGAACCTGATTATGGAGTATGAGTGAATCAAAGATTGTACAGACTGTTTGACAGGCACTAGTGGCTCCTCCGAAGGCAACCTGAAGCCTCATACTGAAAATGGGCTCATGCTCAGGACGGCTAGGCGGGTTTTATTGCTTCAGTGATAGTTTGGCAGTCATTCGAAGGGAAAAAAAGACCCCTAGAAATTTGGTCCACTTTAAAAGGGGCGAATGACTTCATTTTCTGATTATGACAAAATCTCAACAATCCTATTAGATCTATAAAATAAATTGATTATTAACAAGTTATTTGTAGACCTCACGTGACAGGGGGAAAATAAACAACAAATAACCAAAAACGAAAATAAAGATTTTGACATCATAATTTAACTATGACGTCATCAGCTCTTTAGTAATTATTTCAATGCAAGCACTAAAATACAAATACAGGTCTTTATGAAAGATATATAAAACAAAAGTAAAAAGGACAATAAAAAACTCACTTTCACACAATGTATACAACAGACAGCCATAAATAAAACTAGTAGAAACTAACACACATTAAAGGACACAATGAGCCGTCATAAGGCTTCATAACAAAGCACAACAGACAGAGGCTACAGGTTAGGCTTAAATTGATAGTTCACCCAAAAATAGCAATTCTGTCATCATTTACTTACCTTTATGTCATTCCAAATTTCTTTCTTCTGTGGAACACCAATGAAGTTAAAAAATGTTTTTTTGTCCATACAATGAAGGTCAATGGGATCCAAACAATGTAATTACATTGTTTGTACCCCATTGACTTCCATGAAATGGAAAAAAAACTGAAATATAATATCCTATTTTGTGTTCAGCAAGATAAAAGAAAGTCATACAGGTTTACAACAACATGAGCATGTGTAAATGGTGACAATATTGTCATTTTTGGATACACTATCCTTTTTAATGGAAATGTAATATCTTTAGAATATGGGATGATAATGTTGCATATCAATAGTGTTTATTATTTGTCTATCTTCAGTGTTTCAAAGTGTGTTCGAGAGTCTGGGAAACTTGGTTTGAACCAAAATTGTCATTTTTTGAAAATGTCAAAATGCCATTTACCTTCACAGGTACCAGGCTGCAATAGGTGTCTTGTTAGTTAGTTGGTTTCATCTAAAGATCTGAGGCTGTTGTGGCTACAGGACGCACAGTGCAGAGTTACCGTAAGCTAACAGCAAAGTCAAGCAGCACCAGGTAAGGCTCAAAGCATTTCACAAATACACTCGCATCATTCAGATGAGCTAAAGATCCTTTGGTTTCTACAGCTTAAAATATTCAAATCGGTCTCTCACGCACACATGCACCACTGTCGGTTCGGTAATGGACAGTTCCAAAGGGCGGCATGAAAGCGACTTCCACCGGCTTTCATTTAAGGTTTGACGAATGAGTTTAACAGCAAGCCAGGCCGGAGTTTTGAAAGGAGCGTTTAAAGCGCAGTGACTGTGTGAGTGCAGTGGCAACATGTTTGTGTCATCTTCCTGTAGTGGAATATAAAGACAACGCGGCAAAAAATATTTTTGCCTTGTTTTCCAAAAAAAAAAAAAAAAAAGAACATCCTTAAAACAAGATAACACAATAATAAGAAAAGGAACTTAATTCAAGGTGAATTCCTTGAAAAGTTAGTCTAAAAATTAGTAAAATGAAATTTCAATTTTTCAAATGAAGTAAAAGTATATTCATGTTGTTTTAAGGATGTTTCAAGAATACTAAAAAACAAGACCAAAATACTCAAGAAAGTTTTTTTTTTTTGCACAGTTCATCTCTGAAGTCACGCTATTTTCCTTTCTGTGATATTTGGCAGGCTCCCAGGTGGCAGGGGCCATCGAGGGCCCCATGTCCTTTCTGGATTTGGCTGGCGGTGTAGCAAAGTGAGTTCCTGAACCTGCTCTCCTGTTTGTGGCTCCCTGGACACCTTCCACTCCTCCTCCATTTCCACAGCATCTGCTCCTTTCAGTCTCATCTGAGTTAGTCCTCTTTGCAAAGCTCCTCACAGGGAAGCAATCAGCCAGGACTGCATATGCACGTGTACATCAGTCAGAGCCAGTGTGTGCGTGTGTGCAAGCGAGCGAGTCGTTCTCTCTTCACACCGGGTGAGAGGGGAGCTCAAGTAGGGAGGGGTGGAGCTTAGGGTTTGTTTCTATGGAGATGCAGTCATCTTTGCCTAGCTGGCGACGGGTGGCACTGAAGTAAGCATTCATCAGCTGCATGATCTCAGTCAGCTGAGAAAGAGAGAGAGAGAGAGAGAGAGAGAGAGAGAAATGACTTTAGTAAATTTCCACTGTGAAATTTGTTACAGTGCTTTGTGTACAGAGTCATTGTACTAGTGTAAAGTGCACAGTAAAAACAGTTATATTGTCAAATATTATTACACTTTAAAATAACTTTTCTATTTGGATGTATTTTAAAATGTAATTTATTCCTGTGAAGTCAAATCTGAATTTTCAGTATCATTACTCCAGTCTTCAGTGTCACATGATCCCTCAGAAATCATTCTGATATGGTGATTTGCTGCTCAAGAAACATTTCTTATCATCAATGTTGAAAACAGCTGTGCTGCTTAATATTTCTGTGGAAACCATAATGCATCCAAACCAAAAGCATTAATTTATTTGCAACTGTTGAACTGTATTGTATGTAGTGTGAAACAATGTGATAGAATGTTTTGGTAACACTTTACAATTAGGTTTACAATTAATTTAGTTAACAAACTAAGAATGAACTGCACTTCTACAGCATTTATTAATCTTTGTTAATGTTAATTTTAACATTTACTAATACATTATTAAAATCTTGTTAACATTAGTTAATGCACTTTGAACTAACATGAACAAACAATAAACAACTGTATTTTCATTAACTAATGTTAACAAAGATTACTAAATACAAATGTATTGCTCATGGTTAGTTCATGTTAGTTAATACATTAACTAATGTTAACAAATGATCCTTATTGTAAAGTGTTATCAAAAGTATATATGTATAATTTATATAAGATTTTAAAAGGGGCACTAGTTTTTGGTAAATATAGTAGAAAGTGCTATATAAATGAATTGAAATGAAATCAAACAGCAATTGACAGATGTACTCACTTTTAATTTGTCATATTGATTTTTATAAGACTTTTCGGAACAACTCTGGGTGACCAACAACTTGATGGCTGGCAATAACTCATTAAAAGTGTATGTGTACGCTACAATAGAAATTCTTGCATCTCTCAGGAGGCACGTAGATGTATTTTGGCATGAAAACTCAAGAGATTCATGAGGTAAAACACATAGGAGTGAGGCACAGGATGGGTGTGAGCCTGAAGCTAATATCAGGAGAAGATAAACTGGTTGTCTCAGTGTTTCCACATGTGTGCACACTGAAAGTCACAGCTGGTCTGACCTGTATTGTGTGAGTACTGGAAGGAGGTTTGTAGTATGCATTATAAAAACCCTCTGACGTCAACGTCTTTCTAGTTTTGAACTGTGGCATCACGATTCATGTTAATGAGGGGTATACACATACTGGCCTAACAGTATAATGCATGATGCTAACACAAAGGACAAACTGCATCAGCCCATTATTGTTAGAGTAAACTTATGGCATCTGTGTAAAATGCTACAGAAATAGTTTTATTCCTTAAAGCACTAGATTCTTTTAATTTTCCTGAAAAAAAAAAAAAAATTGAGTGGTTTCTCCAATGCAAAGTTATTGTGGGTGGTTTTGTGGCTGCCTGTGTTAGTGTTTTAGTATTATTTATATACTGTAGTGCTATAGTATAGGGCGTCCTTGGTGGTTTCTATGGTCTTGCTAGGGTGTTATGGGTTGCTTACTGGTCCAAGTCAATAGAGCTCACCTTCAGTTTGCTGAGACTTTTTGGTCTAATGTTTTGGCTTGTATGGCTCATAAGTCTTGGCTCATAGTTATGGTGTGTTTTTAATCACCTAACAGACTAATATTGAAACTAACCACTTCAAAATATATATATATATATATTATATATATTGTTCTCAACAAGTTGCATGGTTTGAAGAATATTTCATGTCACATGCACAAACATTGTGATACCAGTCAGAGCTCTCCTACCTTTGTGGTCTCAAAGAGCAGGTCTCTATCTCCTGCGGTGATCCTGAATGTGTTGCTATCAGATACACCATAGGAACAGATCTGACCTATCGGTAGAGACTCCAACGCTTCGGCTTCGCCCTGACGATACAGAGACACGCAGGAAGCTGCCACACCCAGCCACAACTTCTGAGAGAAGCTTCCTGTCGAGCTCTACAAGACACACAGAAGGATGTCAGACACAGCTGTCATTCTCTGGGAAAAATGATCCTGTGGTACACTACCAGTCAAAATGTCACATGATCCTTCAGAAATCATATGCTAATCAAATATGCTGTTCAATGTTGAAATGTTGAAAACAGATTTGCTGCTAAATATTTGTGGAATTGACAATATTGCTGTTTTTACTGTATTTTCGATCAAATAAATGCAGCCTTTGTGAGCATAAGACAACAAAAACATCTCGATGATTCCAAACTTTTCACCAGTTGCCTAATCATCCACTCACAATGTAGAAGTCCACTTCATAGAGTGTGCAGCCAAACCCCGACCACTGCCGGGCGATGGTGAGATAGGCGGCCATACTGTCTCTGCGACTGTATCCCACAAGGGCTTTCCAACGCTCTAAAATGGTCGACATCACAACGGCTCCCTCCTCCCTCAGCCTGGCCCGCAGTCTTTGGTCCTGTTCCTGACGCCGCTTGTGCCCCCACAGTGTCCCAGCCAGCAGACCCCCGGGGAAGGAAGGGCAGCCAGGGGGATCAACGGGGGCCAGCAGGGCCCGGGCCTCCACCACTTCAGCCGGAAAGAGCTGCTCCAATGGCGGGTACGGAGAGAGGGCGCTGAAATCTCCCAGTACACACTGCAGTCTCAGCGCCGCCAGAGAAAGAAGGTCATCCTCACAGGCTGGCAGCTGCCCCCGCACCACCATCTCATGACACTGACACAGAAAGAGAGAGAGGGAGGGAGGGAGGAAGTCAAGCAAGGGAAAGTTTACCGAGTTCAATAGTGTGTTGGGTTTGCATGTTTGCTTTTCATTCGACTGATAAAGACGATATACACACATCTATCCACACAAGTGTGAAACTAGTCCACATTGAACACAAACAGAGAGAAAGAACTGGAAAATCCCTCTTTCTTTCATGCACATATATAATGTCTTAAATAGATGTCTGCAGACAAATCCAAACTGGGTTGGCAGCAGTTGTGTTACACTAACCCTGCTTTTATTATCCAGCAGGAATTAATGGCTTGTAATGCAAATGTTCTGAGGAAGACATCCATTATTAGGCCTTCATAAAACACATTCCACAGAAGGCAATTTGTCTTTTAGGCTTCTGTCAGACTCTTTTAGGGCCATTTTTCTTAATAATCTACATTCAACTTTTATTTCTGCTCGTCCCTGCCTGTCTCGTGTCGTTTTACCTGCTCATAGAGGAAGAGGTACTCGATGCTGTCGGTACTGATGTTATCGGTGTCCAACAGACAATAGAGTTTGAAGCAGAGTCGGCACAGGCAGTCAGAGTCTGGATCTTTAGCTGACAAACTGGAAGACAGAGAAACCGAGATTTGTTAATGGAATATGCATATGGATCAGATGTACAGTGCTCAGTGTAAATGAGTGCACCCCCTTTTAAAAGTAACATTTTAAACAATATCTCAATGAACAACACAAAAACAATTTCCAAAATGTTGACAAGACTTTATATTATGTTTAACTCATAACATGAAAGTAAGGTTAATAATATAACTTAGAGAACAACATTGTATATTAAACTTAGTCTTGCCAACATTTTGGAAATTGTTTTTGTGTTGAGATATTGTTTATAATGTTACTTTTCAAAAGGGGGTCAAAAGCATCAAAGCAAATACACTTTGCACTATAGATAGATATATAGATAAAACTTTGTAGGCTACAAAAAAAATGCAAACCTCACTATAGGTGTCCAACGTGCATCACAAAGAATGGCTTAATATAACAAGAAATGTCTGCAATTTGTCAGATTTACCTAAATAAGCATTTGCAAAAAAAAAAAAAAATAAATAAATAAATAAAAAATGCAGTTTTGAAATTTGTTTATTTTTTATGAATTACATATATTAGTATTATTATTTAGATTTGATATTTAATAAATAAAGAATGAAGATTATTTATATTTTTATGTATATTACAGTGGCTCTCAGTCTTAGTGACTTGAATGGCCCCCATTGTCCAAAACAATATTTGTAGGCCTTTTAGCATTTTAATTTAGATTACAGTTATATTACATGAATATATAAATAATAGTTTATTAATTTAAATAGTTTTAATATACTTTTTATTACACTTATTTGTTATAATGTATTTAATATACATTTAATATTTCACATTTGTATTATTAGTGTTTATAAGTATATTTATCATTTATTCCTTAAATATTTAATATAATGAAGTAATATCTATAATGTTAATATATAACATCAATAAAAATGAAACCTTTAGATTTAGTTATTTCTTAAATATTTTTAATCTATAAATGTAAATTTATAAAAAGAAAAAAAAAAGTGTCTTTAAAGGGACAGTTCACCCAAAAATGAAAATTCTGTGTGACTTCCAGTGACTTGAAGAAGAAAAGAAGAAAGAAAAAAAAAAAAGTAGTATGAAAGTCAGTGGACCCTGTAAACTGTTTGGTTACCAACATTCTTCAAAATATCTTCTTTTGTGTTCAGCAGAAGAAAGAAATTCATACAGGTTTGGAACAACTTGAGATTTTTGGGTGAACTATCCCTTTAAGCACCCTAAAGCTGTTTTAGCTATGTTTACACAAGTCCACATGTCTTTAAGTAGCTCAGGAGACTTGCGATAACAAATTAAATCCTCCAACGCTCCCTAAACACACGACTAAAATCACCCCAACAGAGCGATGTCATCATTCTCAATCACATGACTCACCCTGATTCGCTCAGCTTTTTCTGCTGCATGTGCAGTTTTGCACGCGCGGGTTTGTGTTTGTGTGTGTACACATATGAGTGTGAGAGAAAGACTAGGCGTGTGTCCATGAACCCATTTCTGGGAAGAGTTGGCACTGAGACGTGCAAAAGCACACAGAGACAAACACAAACACACTTCCCAGAATAAAGCGGATGCCTTGAATTCTGGCTGGCTTGGCTTATCTCTCCTTCAGTTTGCCTTCCACATCAGTTAACGTGATGACATCAGTCTCACCTTGAGATGCCTGCTGGACCACTGAACACTAATAAAGAGCCACTTGTCCATTCTCACAGAGTGTGTGTGTGTGCATCAGGTGGGTTGGTTAAAGTGTGATAAAGTTTTGGGAAAGTGAATAAATCAAAGATAAAGAAAAAAACAGACCTGCACTGTACTGTACTGTGGTGCTAGCGTGGATGGTAGTATCATGGTACCTTGATGTATATTATGGTACTGAATGATTACCATATTCATGTAACATGGTCTTTACACAGTACTTAAAAAATACCATAGTATTGTCCGATTGTCACATATGTCCAACAAACTGGTATTGATGTGGTACTTTAGGTTTGGTACATTCAGCTATTTGTTGCATTCCACATAATACAATTGGTTGAAAAAATTTAGACTGAGTTACTTTTCAAATCTGGTGATGACATCAGCGATTATGGTGCTGCCTCCGATAGCTTTCTCCCAGCATGCATTCTGCTCAAAAAGAGCAAATGTGTTTCGGCTGTCCTGCAGCCCGAGGCGTTCCGCCATCTTCCTCACAACCTGGACAGAGAAAATGAGAGTGAGAAACAGTGTTGTTTTAGTGTTATTTATAAACTATTATAGTTTGAAGTCAATATTTGAATTTGTTTTTATTCGTATATTTTCAGTTTTTATTTTAATTTTAGTTTAAGTTTCAGTCATTCTATTCTGTGCTCTTGTCATTTTATTATATAGATGTAATAAAATGACAAAATGTAAATAAAGTTGAAATGAAATATAAATAAAAAACGTAAACATATACGTATACATACATACATACATACATATATATATATATATATATATATATATATATATATATATATACAAATATACATATACATATACATATATATATAATGTGTGTATGTATATATTTTATATACATACATATATATATATATATATATATATATATATATATATATATATATATATACACATATACATATATATACATATATAGATATATATATATATATATATATATATATATATATACATATACATATACATATACATATATATACATATACATATATATATATTATTTTATCTAATATTTATATTTTATTTCAGCTTTATTTCAATTAGCATAAACACTGACGAAAAAAAGAGAGAAAAATCCATGTTAAAATGAAACAAAGTCAATGAGTTCAAAGAGTTCACAAAGCATTGTTTATATGTGAAAATGCAATAATGTGTATACAGTACACATTCGGTTATATTTTTGCCAAAGACAATTGAAGAAAAATTCTCAAATATTTTCTTAAATTAATATACGCAAAAAAAATAAAATAATAATAATAATAATATTTTATTATATTAATAAATCAATGCATTTTCTTATATTTTTGTGGAAGGATAACTGCAAAAAGAGAAATCAATATTACTAAAAAAATAACTAATAAAATAAACTGCAAAATGAATGTGTCTTGATCTTATTGATAGTGTGCTAATGATGACTTCTTTTTGTGCCAAGAGTGGCACATGAGCCTAAGGTTCCCAATCCCTGCTGTAGAGGAAACGAGTGATGCAATACCTCATTAGCCGTAGTGTGCGAGGTGATTGGTATCTGGCAGCAGCCTGGTCCAGGGTAGTGCACAGTACACAGTATCTCCTGCCTTCCCATCAGCCCCTGGATCTCCTCCCAAGAGGGCACGCACTCACGGCCACGCGTCTTTTCTAGAGCCTGGGCTGTGAAGGACGCGTAGCTCTCAACCTCCGAGTCTGCACTCAAACTTTGAACCCTGACACATGGAGGAAGATATTAAAAGAAATAAGATTTCAAACTTTACAGGGACCATTCACAGAACTTCGCATCCAAACCACAAAATTTCCCTCCAAATAAAATCAGGGGGAAGTTGTGTGGCCTCTCTGTTTAGTTTGTCTGTTTGCGATATGAAGTGTCAGCCACTTGGTAATCACATGCATGGCGTAGGCCCTAATTGCGTTAAGTAAACACATGCGGGAAGCGTCTGGGGGCCTCAGGAGAACAGAGAGTCCTCCGTCTCCATTACACCAGCTGCCTCTGTAATCAAAGCTCTGTGGTCAACGCACCATTTCCTCACGGCACACTCATTTATTTAGCCATTCTCTTATTTTCTGCCCTTCTCCCCTGTCTATCCTCCGGCCTGGCAGTACTTTAAAAGTCAATTAGCCATGGGATGCAGAAAGCATTGTGCCGTTTCCCAACCCCTCAAGGAGAGGAAAAGAATGAGTGAACAGGAAGTGAACATTCCAATCCAGTCAACCTCAGGCATCCCATATTTCCTACACACTCAACCACAGGACCGGAGGCAGTGGTGCGTCTTTATACTCAAGGCCTTCTAGGTAACGTTTATGTGTGTATGTTAAGATCCGGCTGCACTGAAAAAAAGCGTACACATGGAAGTGTATATATAAAAAGCGTGGAGTGTATATATTCATCGTGCAATTCTTCAGATTAACCCTGCTGTTATGATGTAATGCCGACGCTGTCTGAGAGTATTATAAGTGTGTATTATTTGTGTGCAACTGACCTCTTGAGGTGAAAGCGCAGGTATTTTAGTATGCTGCAGCTGGGCAGGAAGGTGCAGCTCATGCAAGTGAGCAGCTGCCAGTATCTGAGCTGCGGGTTCGGCTGCGTCTGCACACTTGATTTGGTGACGCTGGTCTGTTTGATGAGCTGGCAGTAGAGTTCATCTCGGAGCGGCCGGAGGTCGAGGCAGGTCTGGAGGATGCCCTGTATGAGAGGAATGGGCTCACGGGCCAACTCTAACTGCTGGAGGCAGTTAAACAGCCTCACCGCCTCCTCACGGATGGATGTGTAGCCTTTACCAGCCATATCTAAGAAGAAGAGGGAGAGAAGGTGTGTTAACTGGCACAATGAGAAGAAATCGAGTAGGACAATATAAACCAGAAGCTTTAAGGACTCCCTACGGTTTTCCGTCAAAAAAAAAATGCTTGGTGTTTTAACATTTGAAAACAAACTATAATACTGTAATTTTACGCCGTTGTAAAGAAAAAACTAAAGTATTATTAAATTATTATTTTAAAATTTGATATATATTAAATACTTGACTTTACAGTGCAATTACAATAGTAATGTTTTATTTTGCTTAACATTTTAATTTCATAAATTTTATTACTGATGATGATAATGGGGATTAATATTATTATTATTATTATTTATATGTCATCACAACATTTCTTGCCAAATTGTGCATCTCTACAAACAAAATCAGCAAACCTGGAGGTTTTATTATTATTATTATTATTATTATTATTATTTAAAAATTTCATTTTAAAATGCAATAATAATTTTTATCAGAAAAATCACAATTAGATTTTCCCAAATCATGCAGACCTAAATCTCCATACTTCATTATTCATTCCTCTAAATTATTCTAATTACCAGTGAAATAATACAATTAAATGTAAGCAAATACACCATAATTTCTACAGATTTTTCAATTAGATTTAATTTATTTTAAACCTTTGACCAAGATTTGAAATAATAATATATATATATAAAATGGAATGCAGAAAATTATACTACATCCTAAAAACAGTAGTAACTGCAATAACTGTCCTGGAATATCACACCTTAGTCTCTGTCAAATAAAAGTGGTTGCAGGTCACAGTCAGATTCTTTTTTAAACCAATCAGAACACCTTTGAGATGATTTCTGCCTGCCAATCATTTTGCGCATTTAGAGGGACAGTCTATATATGTTGAGCCAGACACTGAAAGCGTGATCGATAAACTTCATGAGTTTGGAGGATGTACAATGTGTCAAGAACAGCTTACACAGCCAAATGTCCTTAAATTTGGCATGAAACTGACATTGTGATTGTCTGCTCTAAATTGGCATATACCGATGAGCCAAAACATTATGACCAGTCACAGGAAAATCATTGATCATCTCCTAACAGGGCCACATATTAGGGTCTGGGTAAGCTGACAATTAGTTCTAGTAGTCAACGTGTTGGATGCAAGATAAATGGGCAGGAATAAAGATCTGAGTGACTTTGACAAGTGCCAAATTGTTATGGCAAGGTGACTGGTTCAGAGTATGTCTGAATTGGCAAGGCTTGTGGGTTTACTAACAGTGGTCTAAGGAGAGACAAACCACAAACTGGACCTTGGAGCAGTGAAAGAAGTTAGCCTGGTCCAATGAGTCCCATTTTTCTTTACCACATGTGGACGGCTCTATACGTATGTGCCGTTTTCCTGGCGAAGTGATGGCACCAGGATGCACTGTGGTACGACGACAAGCCGGTGGAGGGAGTGTGATGCAATTTTTAATTTATGGTGAATTCAAAGAAATGGGAAGACAGATTTAAATAAAAAGACCAAAAAGTAACAAAACCAGAACAGAAGCAAGACTAAAGACTAAGGCTCTTCATCACTGAAGAAAGTTGAGCGCTTCAAAGCACTTGAAAACAGATGCTGATTTTGCTTTGCTTCTGCTTAACAGGTAAATATATTGCTTGTTCACCATGGTTACACCAAAGCGGCAGGGTTGTAGAAAGAGGGTGTGTGTCTTATCTAACTGGCTGATAGAAATGTTCTTCCAGGACTACATGAGCAGGTGTGTGTATGTGTGACATATGCAATATAAGTGTGTGTGCGTTTGACTCACGTGTGTGGTGGAGACTGCCGTAGGGGAAAGGCAGCAGTGGGGCATAGAGTGGGCTCTGCGTGTACCTCAGGATGGGATTATGCTGATAGATGTGCTCCACAACCTCTGGATTGAATTTATTCTCCTATACAAAAACAATGCACATAAACACATGTAATGCAAGGTCAATTAAAGACCTTGAAATAAATAAACAGATATATCTGCTGTGTACCATCATGTCTCCATAAACAGATAACCTCTTTGTTATGGGGTCGATAATGAAATGAGGAAATGATGTTTCAAATGTAAATGCTGTTTTGGGGAAACGGATGAGAGAGATGAAGGAAAGGGAAATTTCAGCTTACAGACCCTGGTCAAGGTCTGCTCTCTGTATGTGTGTATAATGAAAGCTGCTGTGTACATTTCAAGGGTGAATAAGGCCAGTTTATGTTTGTTGTGGGATGTTTGCTTATAATGGACCGGATAAACTAAACCAAGAACAGTTAAACATGTCAAGACCTCCTGCCATTACCACTATGTACCGTATGTGTGAGTTTGCGAGCAGTCAAATAAATAGTACACATAAATAATATGCTAAAAGAATAGCATAAATAGTATTGTAAACTTAAGTTTATTGTATGCATGTCAGTAGCTATATCTTCACCACAACAAAATTATATGGTAACAATTTTTTAAAAAAAAGCAATACAGCAAGAATATAATGTCTTTTAGCCATAACTATATTGAGAATACAGCACAGCCTCCTGTGTCTTATTACTTAATATCCACACATAACTTATCTTTAAAAGATATATAGCAATCACCGAGATCATTTAGGGGTCTGGCCACTTATCATTTCAACCACTGCGGTTTTCACGCCTGTCTGTCTGCCTGTCTGTCTGCTGTCTGTTTATATGCAACCTCAATGGGATTCCGTGGAGTTCTGTGGGATAGCAACTAACATCCTATTAATACAGATCTCTCCGAGAGTGCCGGCATTACATCATAACAAGAGGGATATTCTGAAGAGCTACTCGCTGCCTTCAAAACTATTTCCAGGGACACGAGATACCGAGCAGCACATCTATAAGTGTAAAATCACTAGCCAACAAACTAATAATAATATACTGGGGCAGAGAGATGACAGTGGGTGGGGTTTAGATGGTTTACACAAAGTGTCAGCGTATGTGTGTTATCCTCCTGACCATGGACTCTTTAGGAGCTAAGCTGCCATATATATGTATGTGTGTGCATGTGTATTCCCTGAAAAAAATATTGTTATATTATAGTTTATATATATTTATATATCACCTCAATGTCTCGTATGAGCAGCTGTGTTGGCGTCTCCACCGGCGCTTTGCTGTCGATGACTTTCTGCACTGCACACGCCCAGTGCACTGCCTCATTGTAGTGCTTTGTGAATAGTCTATAGCAATGCTTGCGGCCATACACTGTCAGACTCCAGTAACCTGTCACACACACACACACACACATTTCAAATATTTTAGTGCTGCACTTCAAAAAGAGAATTCATCAAAGCAGAGCAATACAAAAATAGAAACTCCTAACAATTACGAGAGTATGTACATAAAGTAAAAAAAAAAAAAAAATGCAATAAAACTTATATGTGCTTATACTGTTTCTGATTAAAGACAAATGTACTAGAGCTCCAGAATTCTGACAACCTCATATTTCACATGCCTGGCCTGCAGTAAATGTGTTCAGATGTTCCTAGAGTTCCTGAATCTGGATCTTTTATGAGGATCTTACTAATATATAATTTCTCCCTTGTTGTTAACTTTGGCAGTCAAAAGATTGATGCTTTGGTTCAAAACTGAGACATTTAAAGACACCAATTCTTTACAATCTCCATAAAGCCCACCAATCTCTCTAGACTAGGCAAGTTTTCGCTCTACACAATACTCACAAAGAACAATATCTAGCCAATTAAATATTTTAGAGCAGAACCATGTATATAATTTTTCTCTAATTCATTTCTATGACTATTCCAAGGTTAAATTCCTTGATTTTCCAGGTTTTTCAGGACCACTGTGTTTATAAGATTTGCAGGCCAAAATATTTGGTGTCCGCTGTAAACAACTCCCATTTCTTGGGCACGAAATTGTACCTCATTAATGGTTTCATTAAAGGATCTGTTTTACTCTGTGGACGAGCCAAAGCATTAGACATGATATTATATGACAAATTGTTTGTTAAAAGAAGAAGTCATTTCCATCGTGTCTGCTGTGCTGGATAATGAATGACTCCTGACCAACCACTGCCCTTGTACACACACTTTCAGACTTATACATACACTTTTATCTAGGAAAGTCCCTAAAGTTAATCTGGGAAAAGTTCAGAGTTTTGTGGACTGTGCTGTTGAAAGCCGCCATGTGAATATGTGTGTGTGTGTGCGCGTTTTATTCACATGGCACATGTTCAGCTGGAGTTCTGAGTCACACATACACACACACAAACACACACATACACACACACACACATATATACAGTATGACTAAGTCTTTGGGTCTGTCTGGTCATTGCCTACCATCTCCCCAGACAACAATGCATGTCGTTTGTCTTCCTTCATTTCTCATTTGGCCTCAAACAATCCTGCATTTCATTTCAAAGTCGATCAAAGTCTTCCCACAAGAAAGATTTCATGCCAATGTCGACAAGAGATCAACAGGTCTCACGGCTGCCCTGTGCCTGTGATCTGACCAAAAGATCTGCTCTCTCTGAAAAATGCATGTCATCGTGAGGACAAATCCTTAAACAGTGAATGAAATACTGTGTTTATCCTCCACTGGACTTTAAAAGGTAAGTTAACACCATTTACTAACCGTGATACAAGATAAGCAATTTTGTAAATATGTTTCTGCGATGTCAAACATGAATGAGGAGAGATTGATTGTGGAAGTAAAAAAAAAAAAAATTGAATATAATATGGTAAATAACAAGGACAACCTTAAAGGGGATAGTTCACCCAAAAATGAAAATTATGTCATCATTTTAGGCTTTATTATAAGTTAGGCTTTTATTCACATATGAACATACACACATAGAGCACATCACATATGGTAAACATCGTAGCTCACATGCTTGAGTAAACCTCATTGGTTGTCACACAACCAATCACCTTCCATGTTTACCATATGTGATGTGCTCTATGTGTGTGTCAATTGATGATTGTTTAGATGTATATCTCTTCACAACACTGAAAGCATATGAAACCGCTCAATTCATATGGATTTGTTTTACTACGCCTTTACGCATCTATGATTCCATTACCTGGACTTTCAACGGAGGAACAGAACCTTTCAGGTTTTACTTAAAATATTTTCATTTGTGTTTTGAAGATAAACAAAGGTCGTCTGGGTTCGGAACAACATGATAAATGTTGTTCCAAATGATGATAGAATTTGATTTTTTGACAGAACTATCCCTTTAAAATCATCACAGAATTCAGAGGATGTATTCTTAGTTTTACACTCTTTCAATGCAAACAGAAAGAACTACTCTGATTGGTTGTTTTTAACCCTCCTTTAAAGACATACTCAAAGGTAAAAATGATGCATAAATAAAGTAAAAAATCTATTTATAAACCAGAAAATGAAAAAAAAAAAATAGTCTCAGAAAAAAAATGTGCAAATAAAATGTACCTTTAGTGATACAACAGCTTATCAGTGGGGCGGTACTCTTAAAAAGACAACTTTGTACTTTATCTACCCCTTAAAGATGCCTATTATTTCCCTAAAGGTACGACTATTGATCTTTTAGGTGTAAATAAGGCACAAAGTTGTCCCTTCAAGGGCACTACTCCAGTGACACGCTATTGTGCCACTAAAGGTAAAATTTTTGCCCGAGAGTGTATACAATGATAGGGAATGGTCACTGTGACTACCTAGTTTATTTGCAGGTGTGTTACCTGTCTGTTTGTAGGTGTGTTTATCGGGCCACAGCACTGAGCAGAGGGATGTGAGTACAAGCGTGCCCAGTCTGCGAGCATCTCTGTCCGGACCGCTGTAGTAGTCGAGAGAGTCGGTGGTTAACACAAACCAGAACCTCCTCTGCCGGAGCCAGCCTCCCTGCACCTCTCGCAGGAGCCAGCCTGAAAAAGAAAGAGAAAAATATCCATATTATACAAACATTGTAACAGACCAATCTGAGAATATGAAGGTTTCACAGTGCTCATGCAGAGTCAGACTGAGTGCTCATGGAAAACGCCGGAACAGCACAAACCAGCCCGTCCACATCCAGTCGAGAGCAGCGTACCAAACCACCGCTCACACAACTTAATAGAGGGTTGTGTTAAGGTCACACTGGGAATAAAAATCTCCCTCCAGACCTTCAAACTAAGTTTGTTGGCTATGCACAAATGTGTATCAGAGCCAATAATCAAGAAACATTTCATGGGAGACAACCCTCATGACACTCGGACCATGTTACCTTTTTTCCGCTGTTGCTTGCAGATGTACTGCACCTGCTACCTTTCCCTTTGAATGTGTGTTTGTGTGTGTGAGAGTGTGAGTGAGTGAGTGAGTCAGCCAGACAGACTGGGGAAAGACTGTCTTATTTAGCAGCTCCGCAGGCCAGCATGAGACAGGCTGGCGGAGCATTTGGACCCCACTACACTAATATTACTCTGCCCTGCTTATTATTACTCATTACATGTGATTGAGTATTATTACCACTCCAGTGCAACAAATATCGCACAGTGCTCACATTTACACACTCTGAGATCATAGACAACCATGAATAACACACACACACACACACACACACACACACACACACTTAGACATTGTTCACCAACATTTAAGTTGCTGACCACATATTTAACTGTCTCAATTAGTGTGCACTGTGCAGTGTGTCAGCCAATCCGTGTGTCACTGATAATACTGCAAGCTATAACTGATGCATGTGTGTGTGGACTTCCCTATAGATTAGGGACAAAACTGTACACAAAAGTGAGCTAAAAATGAAAAAAATTCCTTTGGGTATTACTCATATTCATTTAAAAATCTATTTATAAATATGCATAATTTTTTTCATGTAAATATTTTTAATAGTTGGGTTTGTGTCAGATTGATTAATATTGTTTTTTTCCCAACAAATAACAATACTGATTATTAGTGTTCAATAACCGATAATAAATAATGCAACATTTAAAAATTGATAATAAGTTAAAAATAATAATGTTTCTTTAGCATGAAATCATCATATCAGAATGATTCCCGAAGGATCATGTGACACTGAAGACTGGAGTAATGATGCTGGAAATTCAGCTTTGACATCACAGGAAAAAAAATTATTTTAAAATATATTCATATAGAAAGCAATTATTTTAAGTTGTAATAATATTTCACAACATTCCCGCTTTATTGTATTTTTTATCAAATAAATGCAGCCTTCACAAGCATAAAATATTAGACAATACCCAGATTTTGAACCGCAGTATCTGTAAATAATTATCAATAATGATTATGTTTAAAATCATTAATGTCTGCAAACAAAATTGGTTAATTTTATTCAGTTTATTTGAGTTAAATTATAGTAATATAGTGTTATATAATATGATAAATATAATATAATATAATATTTACCTTTATTTTAAAATCTATGGTATGTCCCCAATTTCACTTTTTCACTTTCTGAGACCAATTTAAAGGCATGTTTCAGGGACAAGACTTGCTTTTAGGGATAAGGTTATATTTAGGTTAAGGGTAGGTTTAGAGTAAGGGTTCAGGTTAGGCACTTCATTGTGATGTGTAAGGTTAGGGTAAGGAGTTAGAAAATGCTTTGTGTCAATGAATGTCCTCAAAGATAAAGTTACCAGGTTGTCATAAAACAAACAAACAAAAAAACATCTTAGAAATTGCAATCTTCACAATAAAACTGAAACAATTAAAAATCTGATTCAGTTCAGATCTGATTCCAAGTGACCAGTAGAATCATTGTTAATAATGGACATTGTTATACCCACAAATGCACCAATGCATGCAAACAATACATCTGGTCTTATAGCCATAATGACATATGAATTTCTTTCTCACCCTTCACGAGCACCTCTGGGTCTTCGTCCATCGTCATCTTGCTCTTCTGCATGATGAGACTTCTCTTCTCCTCAGGAACTCCTGACAGACTGAACAACATGGAACACAACACAGACGTCAGCAATGTGCCTACTGTAACCCAGTAAGTACTGTACAACCCCCTCCCCTGGCCCCCAAAACACACACACACACACACACACACACACACACACTCATATATGCACACCCATCCCTTGAGGAAAGCTGGGGTCAACATCATAATTCTGCTGCTAAAACGGACCCCAACATAGCATGAAACCACTTCGCATATGCAGACATTTCACATCTCGCAGACAAACACAACACACACACGCACATCTCTCCACCCTCCACCACCATGGCCAGGCAAGCAGAGCTTTATCGGTCTGGCAGCCAGGGAAAAGACTGAAAATAAACGTGACTAAGAGACGCCAAGGACACTCGCACGCAAAGAGAGAACTAGGAAGAGACGCGGAGAACAAGAGTGGTCTAGGGGCAAGAAAATAGTTGTCACTAAAATTCACATGGCTTGGGAGAAAGAAAAAAAATTGGTATAAAAATTGCTATACTATAAAGGAGCTTAAGGGAACACTCCCCATCACTGGGTCATGGACAAATATATGGAATGTTGCTGATTTGATTCCTGTGAGAAAAAAGTCATACTGTCATCATCATGGATAAAAATCAAGGCCACAAGTGTCTACTGTACACTTGGACAAAAAGAGCAGAATAACAACTTGTAACGAACAGGTAAAAGATTAGTTAAAGGACATCAGTAGCTAACAACTGATTTGAGGAATGCTGGGAGCACAAGCACCTTGAAGCAGACAGTGACAGATAGATAATCACTCTGATAACACTGGCACTCAGTGGGTTTAAAACACACACACACAAATGTGGGGCTGTATTGGAGGAATTGAATGTGGCAGTGTGTTGGTTAATCAAACAAGACATTCCTGACTCAAACTCCTTGTTATCTGAAGTCAGAACTTCATTTGACACTAATTATTTGGACTGGCTAGTTTCTCACCCAAATTAGCCATTTGTTAATTCAATCAAGTTGAGAGACCGGAAAACATGGTACTGCTAAATAATAGCATAATATTATGATGATATAATAATATGGTACTGCTATACCATGCTATAATAGTATGGCCAATATGGTACATCAATAATAATACCTTAATATTCTTTGTAATACCTTAGAAATCCATGTATATACTATAGTACATGGGTGGTAAATATTTATATCACACAGCTTAATAATGACAACATCTTTTATCGTTTGTAAGTGAACATTTGCTTTATGTTAAAGCAGTTCTACATTATGGCTGCAGACTTTCTGATGCTGTGTTTTGAAGCCTGCCAATCAGGCCTAAGACTATGCTGCCTCTTCACTCACCTCAGATACGATAGTTGAGTATTTTTGTGTTCTTTGAATCTCTCGAACCATATCGATGCTCTGTACATTTATTTACAGGACTGTTTACAAGTGTATATGTGTAATGGAGATGCAGTGGTCGATCCCTGCGGATTTGCATCACTCTCTAATTTAAGTTGAAGCTTAGACAGAGTCAAGAGTTTACAGACATCCATCAGGAAGAGGGAGAGAGAGTGAGAGAGTGAGAGAGAGAGAGGCAGGCAACACAAAAAGAGGAAGCCTCCATTCGCAAGAGCTGTGAAAGCTGGAATCAGCCGGTCAGAACCTGCCAGAACCGGTTTATGGATCAGAGCAGAATCAAGATCAGCAATCCGGTTTTAACAAAAAAACCTTCTCTGTCCCTCAGGCATGAGAATAACCCTCATCCTAATCTAGACAGCATTAACACACACATACACACACACAGATAAAATGAGCCTAGCTCTATCTCTGCTGGAGGCTGCTGGAATGAGACCAGCACGCAGATACAGATAAACATGCTCTGCTATATAGAGACTTTAGAGGGCAGTAAGATATCTTATGGATATGGGGTATAAAAGTGGAAATGAGCTTTATGACTCAGGAACTGTTTTACTGTCTAGACTATCAGTAAAACTAAAAAAAGTTTTTATGAATATGGGGTCCACAGAAGTCTGTGACGGTGACCTAAAAGGATAAATATTTTGGTGCTAAACTGAAAAACCGGAGCAGCAGGCGATGACTGATCCAGATCAGAGTCAGTGCACGCCTCAATTCACTTAAAAGTTAGAGAGAGATATGAAACACTGACTCATCAGATAATCTCTTACCTCTGTACAGAACATGACAGTACAGGAGCCCGTAATATTCAACAGCAAAAAGTAAAAAAAAAAAAAAAATAGGAACTCATAATCTAAGGCCTGATTCCAACAGCATGCATATGCAGCATGTAATTGGCACTGTGGCGTAACTGCAACAGCAGACTCACAATATGCACAGAGTTTTGGTTATATACTAGGGCCATGGCTCTGTATACTGTAGAAAAAGTGATTTCAGGGTTATTCTGAATACTTTCTTCTGGATGGATGGATGGATGGATGGATGGATGGATGGATGGATGGATGGATGGATGGATGGATGGATGGATGGATGGATGGATGGATGGATGGATGGATGGATGGATGGATGGATGGATGGATGGATGGATGGATGGATGGATGGATGGATGGATGGATGGATGGATGGTCCGAGATCGCATTCAGAGTAGGTACTACATTTGAATTTGAGTTTACTTCACGAGTATTAAAAAAGTATGTTCTATATAGTATGAACGAATTTCGGAACATACTACATCTGCCATGTTGTTACTGTCACGTGACCTACCTTTCATTGTCACATGACGCTTCATTTCCATTCATAAATCCCCTCCCATGGCCTCATGGGGCAGTAAAGTGTCCACCGAATGGCCACTTCAGAATCTCGGCGGAAGTAGTAGGTCATCTGGGGACTTTTTGCCTGCTGTTTTTCGAACACTATGTATTCAGACATACTACTCTTTTGGCATCTTCAGTAGGGAAGTATTTGATTTCAGATGCAGTGGTAGATAAATAGATATGACGAAGGAACAATCAATAGATTGATAGACATATCAAGACATCTCTATAGTGAAGAATGGCTCTTGATAACAGAATGGTTTCTGAAGAACCTTTATTGTTTAAAGTGCAGGCGTGATCACAAAACCATGTTATCTGCCCTTTTCTCTGGGAAAATACAGTTAGTGAGTAAAAAAAGCAAGAAAGGCAGGAAGTAAGGGTTAGAGTAGTTGGGCTTTGGCTGTCTAAACAGTGGTGCCCTTTTGAGTGAATGAGCCACTCTTGATCAATATGAGCACCTTGGACCCTCAGAGCCAGATAACACGCAACACAATTACATGTCGTTGATTACCTAACAATACTAGCTCCCGATCGACACGAAGCAGGTCACGTCTCGTTCAAACCTTTCAAAGTATACATGTACACATGCGTAGCAGTGCGCGCGCACACACACACACACACACACACACGTGTCTGTGCAGTTATTGTGTGTCTGAACTTGAAATGCCACACCTACACATGAAGGCACTGATAAAGCACGGGGTTTGGCGTGGTATGACTGTTTGATCTATTGTATAGGATAAGAGTGGCGCACAGTGACATCAGCATGGCACTAGGCCAAACCTATGCACTCACTCTCGGCCATCCTGCCAGTTGAATGAGGAAGAAGAAAGTAATATTTCCTCTATAGAAAAAGGAATGTTGAAATGAACGAGAAACTGCCATTCTGACTGAAAATATTTTAAACGATTAATATGTAGCATGATGAGATCATCATGTATGTTTACAGATTGTGTGGATATGTTTGCCCAAATTAATATTTTATTGTTTAGACACTGCTCTTTGATTGCCGATACTTTGCCTCATGTCATGTGACTACACAATTTACATCTTAAAGGTGCAATATGTAATATTTTGAAGTAAAATATTTGTTAAAATTGTGAGAAAATAGCAATTTTAACCAAGGCTAAGGAGTCGCCTGTCAATTGCGTCATACCCGCGTTACCCTCGGTTTCCGGTTTTATTTTGTAGAAACCATGGAAACACCAAAGACGCTTTAATATTTACATGTTTTAACATGTATTATAAACAAGGGAACAACTGTTTCAATATATTTATAGACAGAAAACTAATTGTTGTTATATAGCTAAACACGTTTAGTCTTATTGTTTAAATCTAATTTTCAGATTTTTTGTGAGTACCATGATTTTACCACTATTTTGTGAAGGAGCTAACATTAACATAATCAGATATTTTTAGTAACATCATACAATATGTTTTAAAATTAATTGCATGCCATTTATCAACACAAGCCATCCAGCGTTTAATATGATATTCTAAAATCGATCTAGCTTACTGCAGTGTGTCTCAAACAAGCGTCTCATAACAGCCACCGAGCGAACGCACAAAGTAACGTTATAACATCATTTTCAACACACTCAGATGTATCTAATATGATAAACAGAGCTGCGTTACCTCATACTCATGACCGGAAAAGCAGAAACTGCGCCGGCGACTGTGGCATAATAAAAGGTCCGCTGCTCATGCCGTGTGTTGCGCAATTGCTCCGGCGGCCTCGTTCAGCTCCCACAACACTCTCTCCTGCTTCATACTAGAGTACCGTTAATAAATCACATCCATGAATATGATTTCTCCCAGAGTCCTATCCCAATTCTTTTCCACCGGCTGTGAGGTGAAGACCACCAAAAGCTACGCCTTTGTTTTGAATAGGCCTCTAGCGACCTCTAGTGGACAGAAAATATTACATATTGCACCTTTAAAGGGTTAGTTCACCAAAAAAATGGTAATTTACTCACCATCAAGCCATCCTAGGTGTATATGACTTTCTTCTTTCAGCCAAACACAATTGGGGTTATATTTAAAAAAAATATTCTGGCTTTTCCCAGCTTTATAATGGGAGTTAATGATACCAGAGATTTTGAAGCCCAAAAAAGCACATCCATCAATCATAAAAGTAATCCATACGGCTCCAGGGGGTTAATAAAGGCCTTCTGAAGTGAAGCCATGGGTTTTTGTAAAAAAAAAAAAAAATCAATATTTATAGTCCCCCTGTAGTCAATAATTTTATCCCTTAAAACTCATCTTTTTCAAAATGCCATATTTAAACATGATTTTTTTTCCTGTGAAAAAATGTCTTCATGCCTTAAAATAGCTTGAATTTAACTCTACACCCTTGCCTCATTTAGTATACGCGGATCAATGCAAATTAGCCTCGCTCACGCCATCTCAGAGATAAACTCGCTCAACTTACTGAGGTAAACGCTGCACAATGGTATCGCTCTTTACAACATCAGACACATAATAGTAATTAATATGATTAGCCTTTTGCTTGACTATGTTATCAAACAGCTAATTATGTATTGCTAATGTTACACAAATCATGTTCCCATTCGCAAGTCAGACAGCGGTCTTCTAACAATCAGTATCCTTACAAATGCTTTGAACAACTCAGAAAGTCGGTGGAGAAAGGCATATAGTTCATCATAATCGTAATATACATCATACATCCGCCATATAGCTAAATCTACAAGATTTTTCATATCAACAAAAAACATATCGGGATCACCTGGCTTCTCAAGACTCCCCTGCTAGTTAATGATATGCTAAATCCTGCCGGCATGTTGACGTGATTGGTTACAAGGTAGTTTGTGACGTCACAGACACCAGTGATTTCAAACCACGGGTTTGAGACTGTCTTTTTTTTTAATGCAGTTTTAAGGGGAAAAAATACTGGTGTTGACATATGAATTTGCACATGGTTTGTCTTAAAGTATAACAAAAACACCACATAGACATAAACAACATTAAAACTTGACGTAGGATGTAGGAGTAGCATAAATTTGAGTAGACAGCTCTCGTGGTTCAAACAAATAGGGATGGGAAACAAACTCAAGCTCCTCTTCTCTGATATTAAAATCCTCAGAGATTTCCCTTTAAAAACTTTTGTTCTAATTCATGACTGGTGTTTTGCTTTGCTTTATCCTCTGTGCTTCTGCATTCATCAATACGTCACATGTCAGGTCAGAGGTCACTCTTCCACCGGAACTAGACTTGTATACGGCAGTTGCTGGAAGCCAGTTATTATAGTATATAAAGTTTTAAATATGGATATTTCTCTTACAAAAACCCATCGCTTCACTTCATAAGCCATTTATTAACCCACTGGAGACGGATTATGGATTACATTTATAATGGACGAATGTGCTTTTTGTTACTTCAAAAACTCGGGCACAATTCAATCCCATTACAAAGCTGGAAAGAGCCAGGATAATATAACTCCAACTGTGTTAGGCTGAAAGAATAAAGTCATATACACCTAGGATGGCTTGAGGGTGAGTAAATTTTGGGATAAATTTCATTTTTGGATGAACTAACCCTTTAAATTTTCCTATCAAAATGATTGGCTCCTATGGCTCTTTAATGTAAAGTATTTACCACTGATTGCAGATGAAATTTGGCAAAGCACTTGTCGAATTCTAAAATCTAATTCATTTATTACATGTAATAAAAGAGCCACAAAGGCTTTCCCAGTAAATACCACTACCATTTTATACTGTGCCAATTTCCTCAGAACTGTTTATTACAATTTGATAAACTCAACTCATAAAAATAGCTCTTCCTGAGATTGATCATTAAAAAAAAATAAAAAAATAAAAATCTCAATTTGCTCTCTGTTTGTGGAGTAGAAGAATTAACAGACATTTAAAAGGTCTCATTTGTCATTTTCTTTCCTGTGGGAGACTGAAATTCATAGGCAGATTTGTGCTATGTGATTGTGTGAGTAAGTATGTGTTAGATGTTGGAGGCGTTTGAAGTTTAAGTCTGGAAACTGTAAAGTAGAGGTTTATTCAATAGTCACAGCTGGAACGCAGGTTTGGAAAGCTGTAGAGGATCTGTAGGGGGTGAGGGTGCTTTGTATGTGTGTGTCTGTGTGTTGGAGGGGCTGGGGGTCTCCAAGGTTTCAACAGCTGTCCAATCAAACCCATCCCAAACCTACCCACCACGGCCCACTCTTTTCCCAGAGTCCACAACAGTGGTCCCCAAGAGGGGCCTACGAGTCGACTTCCTGTAAGAGGGAGAGCAGAACAGGAAGCAATTTGTCACACAGGATTAAACGGCAGGAATAATAGAAAGAGGAGAGGAAAATGAGTGTGCCTTTCTCCAAAACTAGACATGGAAGCCTTGAGGGAGAAAAGGCAAGAGAGAAATGCAAACAAATGGAAATATAAGATAAAGGGGCCTAGACAAAATATCAAAACGAACTGTCAATCAAGTGGTATGCTGACTTTACTGAAACATGGATGAGGGATAGAGACATAGACATCAATTCAACTTATTATAAGTTGGGTTAAAGAAAGAGAGAGTGCAAGAGAGAACAGGAAGGATGATTTGGAAGGGAAAGTGGAAAGTGCTGTTGAGAATGTGGCTGTTGTTTGGTGAAAGATGTCAAATTAAACACCCTGAGCACTGATTTTGATGAGGGGAGGAAAGGAAAATCGTGCTTGTTTATGGAAATGACAGCAAATTCACCCCCAAAAAACCTCTAAATTCCAGCTGCAGAAGAAAAAAAGAAAAGAAAAAAAACTGAGCCTGCAAATTAGGGGTCTCAAACTCAAATGACCTGGGGGCCACTTGGGTCACTGAAGTACTTTTATAAGCACAATTAAAATTATTATTTATTCTTTTAATATTTTAGGCTCAGTAACAAAAAGTTTTTATTTGTATAAAGACTAAAAATACATTGCAATTAACGTACATTTGTAAATAATTTTATGTCAGAAACATTGCTTTGAGGCCAGCGCAACAATGCTTCAGGCAATTTCAAGTTTGTGTTTTTTTCCCCATCCCGTTTCCCTCTCCTATGACTTCTCTGTTTCAACTATCCGATCATATTAAAAGCAAAAAATATATCCTAAAAGGATATGCTCTAGTTGTGCAGCATGTGAATAATTTAAAAAAATTAATAAGTATGTTATTGAATGGCAAAACATAGAGGAAAACTGATTTGCAGATTTAAGGATTAAGTTTTTTTATGTGTGAGGGGGGGCGAATGAAACTACAGTGTGGTTGAAGACGTGAACTCAGATGTTTTGTATGTTTTCAGTGGAAAAGCGTCATGGAACTGGAAACTCTGGGGTTGGTAATACTGCCAGGCAAAACGGTTAATATGAAGGCAACGTAGCACTGTGCGCATATCCCTCCCTCCTTGACGCTCTCTGTGGCCTAGGCTCACTAACCTAAACCATCTGTGTGGCCTACACTGACAGGAAACTGATAAAACAAATGGAGGGATGGAGGAAAGGTAGAAAGAAAGGAAACATATTTTATAAACCCCTCCATAAACGTCCACCAAATCAAGGGGATTTCTTTCGTGTGTGTGTGTAAAACTTTTACTGCCAACTCCACGTGACTTACTGTAACAGACATCAATAGCTTGATTAATCAATGGTTAACACAATAATGATAAAAGCTAATATAACCCTGTTACCCATTATACTCACACGTACACACTCTCTAAGTTTGAATAAATCATTGGTTCGTAACTCCCCACTGTCAAAGCTGACATTATCATGACATTACAAATACACAAAGAACTAAGCAGGTTCTTCACTCCTTGTTTACACTTATATTTTATACTTCTCTCTGGAGTACACTTCAGAGTGTGCAACAATCTCTATATTCACTATAGTTCACTTACGTGGCGTGTTGAACTGTAGTCAATAGATGATTGATTTTAATCCAATTAAAATGCAGTGCTGCTTATTTAGTAACCAAATAAGCTATGCCCTTGCTGGAAGGCTTGCACACAATTGACCACATGTGTATGTATATGCAGTATGTGTGCGTGTGTATACTGCCATGATTGAAGGCAAAATTGTTCCTATAAGTAGAGAAAATGGGGGACATTCAGGAACATCCTCATTTGGAAAAATAATTCATAAAGAAAGATAATATTTTGTTAATTCTAAAAAGTTAGCTTTTTTCGCTAGTAATTATATATTTGGGTTAGTTTCTAGTCATTTTAATTAGCTTTATGTAACAACAATAGAGGACTATGATATGCTACCTTTTAGACAGTTTGTGTGTGTGCGTGTGTCTGTCTGTTTGTGTCTGTTTCAGATTTTCCCTACATTATAGGGACAAAATGTCCCCACAAAGATGCCAATATCCGAAATCCTTGGCATTTTTGGTCCCCATGAGGAAAACATCTTATAAATCATATTTTATGTTTTCTGAAAATACAAAAATGCAGAAAGTTTTCTGTGATGGGTAGGTTTAAGGTTAGGGGATAAAACATACAGTTTGTACAGTATAAAAAATATAATGTCTATGGAAAGTCCCCATAAAACATGGAAACCCAACATATTAGAAACCATGAAAGTCCAGGCGCTCAGCTGTTGAAACGTGGGAAACACATTAGCACCAAGCTGTGACCTGTCAGGTTGACCCGTTAAATGGACTGACAGTGCAGAACAGCTGGCCAAGTGGAGAAAGACCTGAAACCTACAGCCAAACTTGAACAAAATGTTCTTTTGTTTGAGATTAAAAAAAAGGCAGAGAAAGGAAAAAAAAAAAACAAGAGACAGATACAAAGACAATACATTCTTTCAGATATGGTGATTGAGGACAGTATGATGGAGTGAGACTTTCTGACCTCTGCTAAAAATAATACAGTTTACTCAAGAATACTGCCAAGACATTCCACATCCAGCCAGCTGAGCGAGACAGAAAGCACTCAGGATGACAGGACGTATGTGTCTAATCCGTGATGAGACTGAGCGACCTCTAAACGCGATAAAAGAGACTGAGTCACTGTCTGGCTGAAGGTTTCATGCAAATCTCAACCTGCTTAAACACACACACACACACACACACACACACACACACACACACACACACACACACACACACACTTGCTCTAGATTCAAGGCTTGATAATACAATAAAATAACTGCTCAACTGTAGTGATTAATTGTACAGTAAAGCATTTTCTGTATGCGTTTGAGTCTTTGTGCTGTGACACACCCAAAGCTATGACACAGTCAGGCTGGCCCACATACCACCTTACAAGCGCTGTATAACCTGATGCGTATTTTTTTTAAAATGCTGTTCTTTTCAACCTTCTATTCATCAAACAATATTAAACAGTACAGTCATTTTCAACTGATAATAATAAGACATGTTTCTTCAGTACCAAATCATCATATTAGAATGATTTCTGAAGGATCATGTGACACTGAAGACTGGAGTAATGATGCTGAAAATTCAGCTTTGACATCACAGGAATGAATTACACTTTAAAATATTCAAACAGAGAACAATACCTATTTGAAATTGTAATAATATTTCACAATATACTGTTTTACTGTATTTTTGATCAAATAAATGCAGCCAGGGTGAGAATAAGAACTACTTTCTGTATACTGCTGCAGATATCAAAATACCATGGTGTTACAATTTGATACCAGTCACTGCACCGCCACAATACGTTTTTGTAAGAGTATGTGCTGTACGGACTGACAAATCTATCTGTATTCACATCTCCCTCTGTCCAGGTTGGTGAAGGAGATGTAAGACAGACATACATGCGTGCTCACACACACACACACACACACACACACACACACACACACACACATGTCCTATTAAACATCATTAATGTCTGAACTCACCAGGGTGTGCCGTTGGCTGTGCGAGTGGGCTGAGACAGAGTGACCTCTAGTTGCCCCTGTAAAGGAGAAAGGACAGAACACATGGGTATCTGGCAGGTATTGATCTCACACTTCCCTTCCAGTAAACTCTGCTACATATTCTCAAAGGATGTGCAGTACGTGGAGAACATTCAGTTTCTTTCACTTCCTCTGTTTCGATATCTTCAACAAACATCATACGGTTTGATTTGCTACTTCAGTTTTGGGTTGGCATGGTACCAAAGTTAGTTTCTTCTTATTGGTGTCATCATTGATGTACATCAGAGGGTTTTGTTTATTTTAGTGTGCTGTGTTAACCTAATGGTGTTTTGTCTCTGTTTGACCCGTTTGACCCCGTGCACCATCTATATATATTATAGTATTGGCCATTTTCTATGAATAGGCCGCTTGCGATGAATTATGATTCATCATGTGGCTTTATATTTTACTACCTGTATTATGATCAGTACCTTTTATGTTAAAAAAGCAGATTTAGGCAAGTATATTATCATTATATCACTTGATGAAATATACAGTTCTAAGTTGTGAAAACCTTCGATATACCATCCCGTAATGCCTGAAACAATGTCACAGTATGTTAATGTGAATTTCTAGCAACCACATCTGCTGTTTTATACTGTAAAATTTAACAGGATATTTTTTACAGTGACCAGTGTAATTGTGCAATACTCAATACCACAGCTAAATTTAATAGCAACTAACAAGCTAATAATACACTTTAAATTTAAATTGAAGTAATAGAAGTATTAATATAAACATTTTAAAACTATATTTTGTTGACATTCCAGGTAAAAAAAAAAATTAAAAAAAAAGTTGGTAATGAAACAGCTGGTCTTACAAAAAAATAAAAAATAAAAATAAAATAAGAGTGGTTTAGTATTATACCAAAATGTCCATTGTTGCCCAATCTAGTTGCACAAACCATTCTCAATATGCTAAAAAGAATAGTGGACTCAAAAACTAGCTATCGGAGATGTTTTGGCTGTTGACGCCTATGCAGGAGATTGACAGCATGGGGGGCTATAGGCTTCAAGGGGATGTCCGGATTCTTTAGTGCATTCCTCAGGTCTGGCTTCCCCTTCCCAATCTCAGAGCTCATATTAAAGAGGGGAAGACGGACCTAGAAAAGAGCTCTGGAGGGGCTCTCTCCAGCAGGGGTCCAGGAAAAGTCAACCTGAATGACCTGGAAACCCTTTGATGTGGCTCAATGCAGCTAACCAAAAGAAAATGTAGCAATTGGTGGTATTGGCAGTCAGCTGGTTGCATGGCGTTTCATCAGTCAGAATTATGAATTAATGATGAATTTAGTCATGTAATTTATATAGCAATTTGTCAAACAACTCTACAAATGCCTAGTCTAGTGCTGTGAGTCATAAGGGAATTTCCTGGACTCAAAAAGTCTCCCTTGGTTGGAGGAAACCTCCAGTGCTCTAGGGATATAAAGCTGAGTGGTACAAAACTAACCAAACTTCCTCTTTGCTACATTATATATATAGTGTAACATTCTGAAATTATCACACACAATCACCTAGCAGTCAAAATTTGGACTTCCTATTGACCTCTATTGTTCTTAAATTGAGCTAAACAAGGCAAACATCACTATTATTGCTCACGCTTAAGCTTAGGTATTTGAACAAATCCTTAGATACTAAACTAGTCTTGCACTATTTGATTTTGTCAAATCATGCAGCTTTTCAAGGAGACGTGCCATTTCATTTCCCTGTGGACTTACAACTTTCACCTGGTAACAATGCAGTCAGAAGAATAAGAACACCCTAGAAACTACAAAGCCACATGCTGAAACTACCCAAAACACTCTAGTAACTGCACAGCAATGCACTAAAAACACAGTTATAACATCCTAGCAACCATATTTGCAATGCACTAAAAACAACCCTGAACACCCTAGAAACTGCATAGGAAACATACTACAGAGAACACTTCAGTAACTGCACAGAATTGTGCTACAAACACACTAGAAACTGTATTGCAATGCGCCAAAAAAAAACAGAACACCTTAAAATGTATAAAAGTTAAAACCTATTTACTATTATTTCTCTAACCAACTCCTGAACCCTGACATAAACTGAAATAAATAAAATGCATTACAAAGGATAAGCGATTTGAAGAATGGATTAAGTGAAAATTCACCCTATATATTTTTTAAATGTGTGTTATTGATCTTATTGTGAATGATTCATCCATGCACGTTTCATTTTTTAATAGGGAAATCAAATTTTCCTTGGTCTTTTGGCATGTAAGAGGTCTTTGTATCATTTAAATTCCATGACCTTAAAACGTCCTCATCATCAATAAAAAAGCATTTATATAATCAAGCTGTAAAAAAGCTTTGTTTGGAACAGAGGTGGCATGTGACGTCACAGGGGCAACGCCTACTTTAACATCATTGCATCGTTGTCCTCACCCACTGTTGTTCAGTCAATGAGCAGCGAGTGGAATTAAAAAGTAGGCCTATTAGTTTACGATAAAATAGATTGTTATAATAACAAGATTGCGATGCCATGCAGACGTTGTGCTGTTTATGGCTGTGGAAAAACTTCATCCTTGCATAAGCTGCCAAAGGATAGTGAAGTCAGAGAAAAATGGATTCAGTTTATTTTTAACAAACGTCCTAGTCACGTCAGTGCTGACTAGCATGTTTGTACTTTACATTTTACCAGCAAATGTTTTGAGAACAAGTCGCAATATGATATTGGCTTTGCCCAAATACTTTTGCTCAAAGATCAGGAAACAACTGTTCTGGAATCAGTAAGGACCCCGCAAACTATATTTCATTTTCAAACCGGTAATCATAATGAATAATATTAGTATTTTTACTTCAAAGAACGCTCTCTTTATAATGGCTGAAGCGGTCGATCACGCAGTTTATCTGGACACTTGCCAAAACTCCCGTTATAGTGATGCTCTTACGCTACACAGTGAATCTCTTACTTATTTAAATCGTGTTTGCATTGTTAGTTAGTTATGGTGAAAGCATTTCGTGAGAGCACAGAAATTGCATTGCAATGACGAGATCACTGCATTCACGCGATCAACAGACTGTCATCTGCTCAATGCTCATCACTGCAACCTTCCGTGTGATAGTAATAGATTTAAATATAATAATAATCAACACTTTTCATGATTTGCTAATCTCGACAGCTGAAATAGTAAAAATGTGGTAAATATAGTCGAAAGGATTCCACATGAAAGATGTCAGCCAGTCACAGCAGTGGGTGTTTACAGCAGACATGCCCCTTAAAACAGAGCGTTCAAATTAAAGGCCTGAAATCAGGGTAGAAAATAGCCGTTTAATTCTAAATTATGACAATTCTTTGATGTAAAAATCATATTAACATTATAATTGCACCCCAGGAAACATTATAAAATAATAAAAAAAAAAATCCATATTATGACCCCTTAATCAAAAGGTTATAACTTATGTAATGGTGAAATGACAGACTTCTCTAAGGTGGCATATGCCAGACTTCTCCAATAAATTAAGTATAAATTAAACTCTTTCTGCTGCCCTCCAATCAACAACCGGATAGAATCT
This sequence comes from Chanodichthys erythropterus, assembly GCF_024489055.1. Classification (NCBI taxonomy): domain Eukaryota; kingdom Metazoa; phylum Chordata; class Actinopteri; order Cypriniformes; family Xenocyprididae; genus Chanodichthys; species Chanodichthys erythropterus. The sequence continues at coordinate 39,183,631 of NC_090223.1, forward strand.
TCATTTTTTAAATAATAATAAAAATTACATTTTTTAAATTTTCTTTGCATACTTTTTTTCCCTACCATTTCATTCAGATGTATCAGAATAAGAAAGAAAATATCTGTCACTACTTCCGTTTCACCGACACTAACGTATGTTAGTGTAACATTACATTAAAAATGTAACATTGTTAGTTTCTTTACAAACCTTTCAGCTTTTGAGCTTTTCTGATTTGGCTAACATTCTTCAGTAATTTAGTCACTAGGTCATAAATACACACACACAATCACAAACATGCATACCTCTATGAACAAGTGCACTTAGTAACGGCACCTCTTCTGTAATAATTGGCAGTGGATTCAAACACACACACACACACACACACACACACAACTGCTGCAGGCAGATCATAACATTCAAAACGAGGGCTGTTCACAGAACTGACAAAGACACAGAGAACTTTTGTGCTCAATCCGTCTACATGCAATACCAACCAAGTTCTGCCACACCCAGCCCCTCTGGACCAACTCTGTCCCGCAGCCAGCCCTTCACACCCAGTGGACAGTAAATACATACTGTCCTTCCCTGTGGACGGATCTGATGTCAGCTTTAGTTTCCTTTCTGTGCTACTTGACATACATATAAACCTGAATATTAACCCCAAAATGAAAATTTTGCCATTATTTACACATAATTTTCATGTTGTTCCAAAAGTGTACGGCTTTCTTTCTTCTTTGGAACACAGAGAAGATATTTTCGAAGAAATTTTCTAAAATTGAACCCCTTTGACTTTCACTCTATTGAAAAAATATTTTTTCAATATATTTTTTGTGTTCCATAGGCATGAGGGTGAATAAATAATGACAGAATTTTCATTTTTGGGTGAACTATCCCTTTAATGGCATACGAGAGAGAGGAAAAAAAAAAAAAAAAAAACAGACATAGTGGGAAATATTTCCTACTTTGAATTATGTTGCCTCTGTCAACACCATTAACCTAAAACACACACAGAGTGAAGCCTTCGATACCTTCTGGGAGGTGATGGCTACAAATAAACGTGTACAGAAGTGTCCTGAAGGATTAGTTTGCTCTTACCGTTTTGCCAGCAATTTTCTTGTGAATGATGCTGTAGTCAATAACAGCAGTGTTTCGCCATACAGGCAGAGAGCAGCCCGCAATTTGCAATAAATACTGTTTATGAGCGGATTCTAGTTAAAGTTGATTTCCAGGAAAATTACAAGGAGACTCATTTATACAACCATGTATTTCTACCCACTGAGATGACCATCTGACCCCTGTCAACCGCCCACCCACTGGCAGGCCCGGGCTGCGGTGCCACGCTCGGCTTGTCTGCGGGTTCCCGTAAACAGCTGGTATGCGTTGGCTTTGATTCTGCCCTTTGGTTCAGTGACTTGGTGAGGTTTATCAAAATCAATCCCGGCTGTAAACCGACTCATTCTGACTCCCCACATCAGCTGTAACTCTAACCCCCCCCCCTCACCTTGACCTCTTTCACAGACACACACTTCTATGTATGTGCGTGAGCGTGTGTCTAAGTCTGTGCCGCTCTGTAGCATCATGTTTCGGGGCTTTGGCACAGCCTTGGAGGAATGTTCCGTGCTGGACCGGGGGCTCCTAAGGGTCACGAGGCTAAAGAGTCAGGAAGACGGTTCTTTCATTACACAAACACTTTCAAAGAAACTCAAACATTTCAATGAAAAGATTTTTAGATTTCATAAGATTTCTTCACACTACGACATTCACTTCAAACTCCTTATTCACTGCTTATTAATAGTTAGTAAGGTAGTTGTTGTAGTTTAGGAACAGGGTAGGATTAAGGGATGTGGAATATGGTCATGCAGAATGAGGCATTAATTTGTGCTTTATAAATACTTAAAAACAGTCAATATGCAAGCAACTAGTTAAAAGTAAGAATTATTCCTCATACTAAAGTATTAGCAAAATTTCATTTAAATGCAGCAAAATGTATCACTAAACACCATCTGAATGTATTAAATCACCGCGTCAAGAAAAACATTAAAATATTAGCGCATTCCGAGGCGCATGTGACGGGTTTGGCGCTATATCTATGAAACGCCATCCAGGTCAAGGGCTTCACAATTAGCACGCCACAATTTACAACTACAGCTGCTAAGTTTAGTACACACACGCATTCACAATGATGGCCTAGTAAGATGGATGGCTGCGGTCTCTGCCAGAGGAAGAGTGGAAATAAAAGAGCAGGAGGATGGAGGTGAGAAAGAAGGTAAAGTGTGTTACAGAGCAAAAGGGGTGTGTATAATGAGACTCGCTTAATGTTTAACCAGGGTGGAGAGGCACCATAAATGTTGGACAGGCTCAGCAGGAGAGACTGAGAGGTGTCATTAAACCTATCTTTCTCGCTCTCTCTTCACCTTTCAGTTCCTCTGAGTGACACACGCTGATTCTTTTAACACGTAGAACTTTAGGCACAAAAGCACAGATCAGAATTCAGATGAATTTCAGGAAAGGACACATCCAAATTCTTCTTTGGAAGCATGCCTTCCACACTAAGCCACTTCCCAAAACATTTTTTTTTTTTTTTTTTACACAATACAGTGATGACATCATTTTGTTGGCCAACACAGCTCCCTGGTTCACACGACAAAAACCCAATAGGATTTTTCCATTGGATTACTGCAGAAAAAAAAAGGTCTGTGACCATCAAAATGTTTGGTTCATCATGATAATCTTCACAAATGAACACAAAATTGATGAATTTTGAACCCTGAATACAATCACCATGATGTAAACAGCTACACATAGGCTCTGAAAAAACGACACCATGGTCATGGTCAAGTATCTTTAGCGTCACCGTCACTAAGCTTCCGACAACTCTTACAGTCTTTATTTTTAAAAAATGTACTTGCAAGAGCACAATTATAGACACAATGAGGTTGTAAAAAGCGAGTAGATGAAGTTTCCTGTTCGGTGTGATGACATTTAATGTACCTGAACCTCTGTAGTCCCATTTAGCCACTTGTTAGCAACTGCCTCTTTCACAACAAGAAAAAGCTTTAAAAAAATCTAAATGGTGTATTACTCATGTATTGTAAGTCGTGGAATAAAACGTGAAAAAATGAGCGTGTTCAAAAACCAGACTCTATTTCAGGCATTTAGCCAATAACCTATTCAAAAAAACATTGACTTCGGGACGATTGAGCTGGAAGTTCTAAAATGCGAACTGGTTACTGGGTTTTGGCCTATAAAAATATGTCATCCCTGCGGCACTCTATATCCAAGTAGAGTCTGATCAGCGGTTTAAGTCAGTTAGGAAGACTGGGAAAGGTATGGCGTGTGAGCGGGACCTCTGGCAAGAGCATTCTGGGATGAGGAGCAGGATGAATCATCCGGGCAGGAGATGCCGTGATGGGTTTGTTCCGTGGCTCACTTCCGTTCCTATGTCCCAAGAGACAGGGTTGAGTAAGCAGGCGGAAATGCCACTGCTCTGCCAACCACGGGCCTCTGGAGCAGATGTTCGCCTGTGTGCATTTTTTTTTTTTTCTATGGTTCTACCCTGAAGGGACTTTTAGGGACAGGCAGGACTAGCCAAACAAAACATAATATTAATTTACCTTGTGTTTGTTATGTGAAACACCAAAACTTCAACTCTTTATACTGAATTTCAAAGTATCAGTCAAATCTGTTTTTATGTTTATGTAACAGTTTGTCTAAATTACGGTGTGTTGCTGGCAAACTATAAGATTAAAAAGTGAAAACATAAGGGGAAAAACAAATGTTGCGTTATGGAAAATCAGTTTATTGTGCCCATATCTCTGTAACAAAAACAACAACAAAACATTAAACCTCAATTTAAATCTGCATAGCGCACGATTTTGGCTCGTTGTAGAGGGTGTGGGGGAAATACCATCTCAAAGCTCTGTGGTTCTACCGTTATACATTAACAGCACCAGGTCTGTGCCAGAAACTACTGCCAGTTTGTGTTTCTTTCCCAGGATGCCCTGCTCCTCACCTCAACAGCTGCAGTGGGTGGGTGCCCTGGTGTCATAACATCTTCAAGGCACAGCGTGAATGTCAAAAACAAAAAGAAAGAAAGTTCTGTGTCTCCTAAGAGAAACACAGAAGAGTGAAGCGAGGGTAGTTCGTCACTCTAAAATAGAGTAAAGAGGGGGGAAAGCAAGAGCATGAAGGACAAACAGAGGCGCTCTTTCAGCTCGCCTGCTGTCTGTTTGGCCAGCTTGATTACGGGACCACTGCTGACGTCAGAGTCTCTCACATGGACGAGCAGATCCCTGAACCAGCACTACAGTGCTGCACACCTCCAACAGGCTATAATGGCCTCAAAAGGAAAGTTTGTCACCTTTGTGTTATTCCAAACCTGCTTTCTTCTGTGGAAGAAAGACATTTTGAAGAATGTTTCAACTGTTTTTGCACCCCATTGACTTCCATTGTTTGGACAAAAAACAGTTGAAACATTTCTCAAAATGTTATGTTCCACAGAAGAAAGAAAGTTATTCGACATGAGGGGGAGTAAATAATGAATGAATTTTTAGCAGTTTTTACTCTTTAATTTAGCATTATAAGTTACGAGCCAAAATATTCATACTGTACTAGGATGAAATGTACAGTGTTAGGGGTAAAGCATTACAAAATCTTTAGATTAAGATTTAGAAATAGGAGTCTCCTGTATCCTATTCTTCTTTAATCCAGAATGGCAGCACAGATGAAAGGTTTGTTAGAGCTGCGCCCTCTACTGTACAGGAGTAAATATGCATTTCCTTCAGCCTGAAGCTTATTCATTTCACTTTGGATGTGAAAGGGCCTTAACATTTGCCAAAATAGAACTTTTTTGTTGTCATTAAAAAACAAAGTCTTGCTCTTTTTTTGAGAAAAAGTAACGCAAATGTAACCAAGTAACACAATTAGTTACTTTTTTTAGGGAGTAACGCAATATTGTAATGCATTACTTTTAAAAGTAACTTTCCCCAACACTGGAAATGTAGGGCTTGTTTCAGCATACAGTATCTCACAAAAGTGAGTACACCCCTCACATTTCAGCAACCATTTTATTATATGTTCTCAAGGGACAATACTATAGAAATGAAAATTGGATATACTTTAGAGTAGACAATGTGCAGCTTGTACTGTCCTCTGAAAATAACTCAACATCTGAGCCAAACATGTTTATCTTAGTCTCATCAGACCACAGGACATGGTTCCAGTAATTCATGCTCTTGGACAGGTTGTCTTCAGCAAACTGTTTGCGGGGTTTCTTGTGAGCCAGCTTCAGAAGATGCTTCCTTCTGGGACGACGGCCATGCAAACCAACTTGTTGCAGTGTATGGCGTATGGTTTGAGCACTGACAAGCTGACCTTCCGCTTCTGCAACCTCTAAAGCAATGCTGGCAGCACTCATGCATCTGTTTTTTGAAGCCAGCTTCTGCACCTGACGCACAGGACAAGGTCTCAACTTCTTTGGCCTGTTCCGAGTGGAAAACCTCTCTCTATGACCCTGGCCACTGTGCTATAACTCAGTTTCATGGTGTTACCGATCTTTTTATAGCCTAGGCCATCTTTGTGGAGAGCAACAATTCTAATTCTCAAATCTTCAGAGAGTTCTTTGCCATGAGGTGCCATGTTGAACATCCAGTGAACAGTATGAGAGAATTGTACTCAAAGCACCCAATTTTAACTGCTCTAATACAAGATCCACACATTTGTATGGTCCTGTCAAGCAGACAAAAACATGAACAAGATGAACGGGACATGTGGCTTTGCATGGTTAAACAACATACAACTGTTATCACTTAGGGTGTACTCACTTTTGTTGCCAGCTATTTTGACAATAATGGCTGTATGTTAAGTTATTTTCAGAGGACAGTAAATCTGTACTGCTATACAAGCAGCACACCGACTACTCTAAAATATATCCAAGTTTCATTTCTTTAGTATTGTCCCTTGAGAAGATATACTAAAATGGTTGCTGAAATGTGAGGGGTGTACTCACTTTTGTGAGATACTGTAATAGTACAGATGTACATTTGAGTTAAAGGTGGATCTGTCGAGATGATACATTCAGCTGCGGTCTCCTGTGGCACAAAAAAAGGACCGTTAACAGTCACTGCAGAGAGGAAGTATCCAAACACACACGTCTGTGGGGTCTGACCACCTGCTTGAGTGTGTGGCCTACAGAGGGTTGGGTGCAATGGAGGAGGTCTTTGTGTAAACACGTCAATGGATGTTTCCGGAGCGGGCTTTCCTAGACTTCAGCCAAACCAGTCCTCTCCGTACCCTCCATGTTTTCCAAGCATGCATTTCCTCTCTGGCAATAATAGTTGACAGTGAAAGCCCAACTTTCTTAAGTACCTGGTTTTAAGTCTGACTAGGGGGAAAAGCTTGCTAATATTTCATCAAAATTGAGCAAAATGGGTAATTAAACTTTCTTAATCAGTTCTTTGAAGGACATTAAATTTATACAAATGAAGCTAAACTGATTCAGCCTGCGAAATTCCTAATTGTAAAATCCAGTAAGCTGTTAGCTATGTTTTGGAATAGGGTAGCTAGCTAGCTAGTCTAAAGGTGTGGTCACATTAGAGAAATTTAGAGGGCAAAAAGGTCCATTGTATATTGTTGGTGGTATAAAACACAAGTCACTTTCAAACCAAGCAGCTTTCTGTTGGTCAATGTGAATTTGCGTGACCAACTTAAACCCCATGTGCAATCTGCATGGGGAAATTCCCTTTTGTGTGGACTGCATAGCACGTCATTATCTGGTCCAAACTGATCATGGGCTGGTAGAACATTTTGGACCAGCTTAAAATGGTCAACCTGGATTTTGATATAAACCAGCTACCATGTTGCACAGCTACCAGTTTAGCTAAATTTTCCAACATATTACAAATTCTTTAAAGGTGCCCAAGATGTTTTTTTACAAGATGTAATATAAGTCTAAGGTGTCTCCTGAATGTGACTGTGAAGTTTCAGCTCAAAATACCCCATAGATTTTTTTTTTATTAATTTTTTTAACTGCCTATTTTGGGGCATCATTAATTATACACTGATTTTGGCAGCCGCCGCCCCTTTAATTCACCTGCTCCCTGCCACACGAGCTCTCGACTATATTACAGTGCATTTACAAAGTTCACACAGCTAATATAATCCTCAAATGGATCTTTACAAGATGTTCGTCATGCATGCATGCTTCGAATTATGGGAGTAAAGTATTTATTTTGATGTTTACGTTTGATTCTGAATGAGTTTGAGGCTGTGCTCTGTGGCTAACGGCTAATGCTACACTGTTGGAGAGATTTACAAAGAATGAAGTTGTGTTTATGAATTATACAGACTGCAAGTGTTTAAAAATGAAAATAGTGACGGCTCTTGTCTCCGTGAATACAGTAAGAAACGATGGTAACTTTAACCACATTTAACAGTACATTAGCAACATGCTAATGAAACATTTAGAAAGACAATTTACAAATATCACTAAAAATATCATGCTATCATGGACCATGTCAGTTATTATTGCTCCATCTGCCATTTTTCACTGTTGTTCTTGCTGGCTTACCTTGTCTGTGCACAGATCCAGACGTTAATACTGTCTTTCCTTGTCTAATGCCTTGAACTAGGGCTGGGCGATGTATCGAATGCTTTTGTCACGCGCATTTCTTCAGTAAAGCCGGTTCCCTGATTACCGCTAAATCGCCATCACCTGCTTTCAAATGAAGCGGCATTTAATAAACAGAACCGTAGTTCACTGATAAGACACGCAATATCGCGTTCAATATCGATATGTATCGCCGTCGATATTGAGCGCGATATTGCGTGTCTTATCAGTGAACTACGGTTCTGTCTATTAAATGCCGCTTCATTTGAAAGCAGGTGATGCCGATTTAGCAGTAATCAGGGAACCGGCTTTACTGAAGAAATGCGCGTGACAAAAGCATTCGATACATCGCCCAGCCCTACCTTGAACATGGGCTGGCATTTATTTAAATATTGGGGTCATACATATTAATGATCCCGACTGTTACGTAACAGTTGGTGTTATGTTGAGATCTGCGTGTTTTCCGGAGGTCTTTTAAACAAATGAGATTTACATAAGAAGGAGGAAGCAATGGGGTTTGAAACTCAATGTATGTCTTTTCCATGTACTGAACTCTTGTTATTCAACTATGCCGAGGTAAATTCAAATTTTGATTCTAGGGCACCTTTACAGAATCAGCTTTATTAGTCCAAACCCCCAAAGGGCAGAGTGCTAATCATAAACAACAAAAAAATAAGACATCATCACAACCTAAGAAGCAACCACACCATTTCTTCTAGAAAGGACAACTGAAGGTTGTTGCTCGGACTATTGATCCTGCCTGGCATGAAGAGGAAGTCTTTGCAAGGCTTTGCAAATGCACTTTAGATATCAATTTTTTTTTTTTTTTTTTTTTTGTCAATAATCAATAATGTCACCGTGTCAACAGTGAAAATAGCAAGAGTGAATTGTGGTGGTGCAACAGCAAGAAAAGGCTGATGAATCATAATTAAAGTTCAGGCTGTGTGTGCCCTTAAACAATGACTCAGCAAATGGTAATTCATATTACAATAGGCATTCAAACAGTTAGATCTGATTATCAAGTCTTTAAAACTGCTTCATTACTCTATATATATGCTACCATAGACTGTAAAAAAAGCTTGTATGCTACCCAAAGATGTGGCAACCGCTCAGTTGACTATGTAACATTATCTAATGGTTACATCACATACCGGAGTCTGGCTTTGCTCAGTGATTCAAATTAATAAAATTTAATCATGCAATCACCCATTCATATGTCTAAATTTAGTCTGTGCCTTACATTTTAAAACGTATTGTTGTTTTTTTCCTTTGGACATGTCTTTTCTTGTTTATAAGGACTGCCATTGGTTCCTCCTTAGAAAAAAAAGAAAAAAAAATAGATGCATGATGACCCTGGGGAAAAGGGGGGATGCACTGACCTATTAACCTCCTATATTCTCTACCCCCATTACCCTAACACATGCGCACACATGCAAAAATCCTTCACAGAGCCATAAATGGGTTAATGGCATAAGACTTCACCAAGGAAATATGGAGATTATTGATTTTAGGGTGATTAGTCTATAGAGGATGAATGGGGTGGGGATAAAGGAAGTATGTGAGATAAGAGGTCAGTCCATAAGAGATTGCTGCAAAAGGTCCCTTAGGCTGTTTCTTATTGATTGGTCCAGTGTATTGTGTGTAACATGATTTCACAATATGGGCCTGATTATAAAACCAGTGAGAGACTCATAAAGTGTGTGTGTACATAAGTTCATACATGTCAATATCTCTTCATACCTGCCTATCGTAGGACTGATATAAACTAAAGACAGTGCATTTGAGGTAAGTCAGCATTACAAGTGAGAGTTGGGTTATAATTGAGTGTGGAATACTTTTAGTTGTCGGCAATTAGCCATCCCAGGAAGTACATAGGGTCTACTGGAAATATTTCTGCTTTAATTCAGAACAGCTCAAAACAGCCTTTGTGTGAGAAAGTCTCACTGGCTGTTGAAAAACTCATTTAGTGTACAAGAGGGGATCAATACCAGAGATTTTACTGACAGAGGAGCCATTATTAAATATTTGATCATGCGGATGTGTTCAGTTGCACAGAGGCGTAAAATAGATGGGGAACCTGAGTGCTGGCTCAGCTGAATGCCCTTCACTGTTCATTATATTTCACAGGAACCCCTTCATCTCTGTTCTTCACTTTGATTTATACCTTTTTAACGCACATGGGCTAATCATGAAACACCTCAACACTAAGCTCTTGTGTGTGGGAACAGTGGAAATAATACAAATAATACAAGTACTGCTGTCTTACAGACAAAGGATCAACTACATATTTTGTTTCATTCATCTTTTCACTGTAATAGGGTTGCTAGGATTTAAAAAAAAAGCCCTCAAAACCACATCCATAATGAACGTGTATGTATGAAAGTCTCACAAATTATATATGGGAAGCACTAGTATCTAGCATGCAAAGCTTGAGCACTCAAAATATGACCAGTAAAACTGGTTTTGCTAGAATAACCTTGGTGTTCTCATCACACTCCATTTCCACCACTTAAAACTGAGAAATCAATCCATTTTCCATGTCAGTGCTGCTTCAAATATATTTCAACATTATTATAAATAATTCACATATATGCATGTATAGAATGTTTGAGAATGTATCTGATTATAGCAATAAATAATAGAAATTATCATTTTAATGTTAATTCATGTTTTTCTAGTATCCTTTCCAATTTCACTAGTAACCATTCATTAAATTTTAGTACTTATTCATTAGATACTAGCACTTCTAACAATATAAGACTAGTAGCTATTCCATTAACTGCTAGCACTTATTTTTCACATAGGCACTTATTTATTTTACTACTAGTCATTAGTTTTAATAGTACTCATTGAATAGACACTAATACTTAATCATTATACATGGCACATAAAAAAGGCAATTGTGACTGGCAAGACAAGTAATATAACTAATGATATTCAGAATAGATGCTAGTAGGGTCTCATAAATAAGTACAAGTATCTAGTAAATAAGTACTAGTATAGGAGGATTAAATACTAGTAACTATTATGAGAGTTTCTCAACCTAACAAAAAGAACTAGTACCAAATAAAAAGTTATAAACTGGAATTGGCATACTAGTTGAAAGTGAGATCTGAACCACACATTCCCAGAAAATTCGATGTGTTAATTTGGAAACATGAAAGTTACTTACTTTGTGTCAATGACTAGGAAAGTATTAAGTTACTAGACCATTTGAAAATTATACATATACGTTTTTAAAAAGTTAGAGTAACATCAACACATATATAAAAAAATGAACCATGATGGATGTCATACTGTTGTATCTAAGTAGTCAGCTTACTATGTCTTAAGACAGCTTCAGTTTTGTCTACATACCCGTCCAGTGTGTGTGTGCTCGTCCTGATTGCGTAACTCGAAAGACTCTTCCTCCTCTTTCTCTCCATGATCCCGAGCCAGCAAACTGAAGCCTTGTCTGCAGCACACAAGCCACCAAAGTCCCTGCAAAGGCATTCAAATTACGGCGTGTCGTCCAGTTTCTATCCGTAAATGTCCAGTGATGTCCACCGTCCCGGTGCTGTCGTGCAGATGGGACAGATGGAGGATGTCTAGCCGCATGAAATGGGCTGATTCAAGAGAATAAACTCCTCGATTTCGGCTGCAACTACTGAGAAATGGCGCGTTTTATCCAAATACGTGTCCAACTTCAGAAAAAGAGTGATAAAAGACTTTGATCCCACGGGTACTTTCAAACTGAGAGTAGATCAAGCATCGCGTCTTTATCGGCTTCTGCCGCGTCTCTGATTCTGCGGGACATGAGCATGCAGACTTTCAGTAGCATGAGTGGAGGGGCGGGGCGAGTCACCCCATGCGTTCGCTATCGCAAGGTGATTGGCTCATCACGCACACGCCCAGAGAACGTCACGCCCCCTGTCTGGCTCGCTGTACATGTGATGTAGGCATTTCAGGAAATGGAAGCAATTCAGTGATGGGAACAGAAATATTTAACTCTCACTCTAAAGCAAGCAACACATGTCAAATGCCTGTTCTTAATACTCAAATGTAGGCAATGCACAATAACATTGTACCTTTTTACTGACTTGGTTGATATACATAAGAGTTATGAGCCCTTGTCCGACGGGTTATCTACTTTGAATGGCAAAGTGAAATTTGCCTTCTATTATTTGGATAGTGCTGGAACGTGGAGACTGTGCAGTTGCATTAACAAGTAAGTGTGAAGGTCTGGGTAAAGGGGTGAATGAGCACTCTGTGTTTTGTGTGTGCGTGTGTGTGTGTGTTGGGGGGTAAATGTAGTCTCCTGAAACATATTATGTGTCTGAATGGAAAGCAGATGGACTCCTTTATTCCAGGAAACTCCTGTCACGAGAGGCTCTGAAGAGAGGGAGACAGACAGAGAAAGAGGGGAGAGGGTAAGAGCACCAGAAAGACTTTTTGTGTGACTTCCAAAAGATCTGATGATCCCCCTTCCTCTTTATTGTCTTGTGCAATGTCTGTTTTCTACATTTTTTTTTTCAGTTATTCATTATATTTTATGGCTTGCAAAGCAAGTGACTCCATGTGGACAGCAAACAAACAACACTAATTTTCATTTAGTTTTATTGCACCTATCTTCCAGGAAATAACTGTTCAGAACAGTGTTAGCATTAATCAAACGAATCAGTCTGAAAACTGAATTCAAATAGCTGAAATATTATAAATAAAAGTGACCTTGTGTATTGGTTCATAAAAAGGTTTCTTGACCCTGCTAAACTATACTGATTTGCTGGTCTTAGCTAATTCAAGATGGTCTCCAAACCTAACCACTTAAAAGTGGGAAAAACTCCTCTAAAACCAGCAAACCCCATCAGCCATTGGTCAAACAAATAGATAGCCTTCCCCAAATTCACACCATTGGTTGTGCCATTGTTGCTGTGTGTTGCTGGTTGGGAATGCTCAAACAACTTTTTTTGGGAAACCACTACAGTCTAAAAGTTTGGGGTCTGTAAGAATTTTTACAATTTTTTAAAAGAAGTCTCTTATGCTCACCAAGGCTGCATTTATTTGATTTTAAAAAATACAGTAAAAACAGTACTACTGTGAAATATTATTACAATTGAAAATAGCTGTTTTGTATTTTAATGTATTTTAAAATGTAATATATCCTGTAATGTAATGTCATGTCACATAATCCTTCAGAAATCATAATAATAAGCTGATTTGCTGCTCAATAAACATTTCTTATTATTATCAATGTTGAAAATAGTTGAGCTGCTTAATATTTTTCATTTTTCTTTGATGAATTAAAAAGAACAAAAGACCAGCATTTATTTGAATTTTTTTTTTTTTTTTCAAATCCTACCGACTAGGCGGTTGCCTAGGGCGACAAATATGTTGGGGGCGCCCTCAAGGGTCGCCGTTACGTTACGTTACGTTAGGCAAGTGTGCAGTTAATGAAGAAAATGAAGCGGTCTAATAAACCCTCCGGTGCACAGGGACGAAAACGGAGAAAGGAAGAAGATAAAAGGAAAACCAAGTATAGAGGTAAATCTTCTCATCTCAGCCATTAAGGTGTTAAATGAAATAAATTTGCTTAGTATTGTGCATCATCACCTTGAACTAGTGGTTAAACGGATCGTTGTTGATCCGTTCGGATCAAGCCCCACGGTTCAGGACGCATGTGATTCACGGATCATTTGCAAGTTTCACCGCAATAGAGTGAACAGGTTATAATTTGAACGTGTTTTGTCTCGCTATTTCACACATTAAATAGATATAAAACCATTCCAGCGCTAGAAGAGGAAAAAGAGGATTTAATTCGGTATCGCACGCAGCGCTGTTATCGGTACGCGCAGATGCGCATACAAGGCTCGCGCGCACAGAGAGCGAGAAAGAGAGAGAGAGGCGCGTTCCAGATAGCTCTTAAAGCAGAACTAAGTACCGTAACTTTTTTTACCTTCATAAATAGTTTTCTAAGTCCTTACGATGGTTAATTGACTTGTAGTGGTGTGTTTGAGGCGAGCACTAACCCCCTCTGGCACATCTATGCCAGAAAACAGCACTTGCAAGTTGAGCTGCATCGACCCGCCACAATCTCGCCTCATGTTCACGTTCACGCGAGAATGACAAAATGCTTTACGGTAATTCAAAAACAATGTATATATTATGACTTTATAAGACAATTTCGAAAATTACCCACCTCCATCGAGTGTACTGTATTTGCAAATTACCCACCTCCTCTTTCTTGTACTGTATTTGCAAAACTATTGCGCTGGTGAGTGTTGTAGTCGTTGCTGGAGTATTTATGACAGTGTCATTCACTGAAGGAAACTGTAGGGGGAGCTTCACAAATCTTGCTTAGTTCTGCTTTAAACTCTAAATTAATTTCTCTTTCGCGTCCTTAATGCACTTGGATGGTCACATACACGCATTATGTCAGTCAAAATAATAAAGTATTCTCGAAAACACATTCGGTTATGTTAATTGAACGAGTTGAGCATTCGGAATCGGATGTGTATCTATCGGATGTGCGCGTGCATGGAGTCTTACTCTTAAAGTGACAGCAACCTAAAAATACCTGCTGTTGTCTGTCATGTAAATCGAACAAAACACAGCTTTAACAAAGATTAATCTATATTACATTACATAGGGCTGCACAATTAATCGCATGTGTTTGTCATGCGTGTCTCATCAGTAAAGCCGGTTCTGTGATTAGCGGTAAATGTCCATCACCTGCTTTCAAATGGAGCGGCACTTAATATACAGAGCCGTAGTTCGCAGACAAGCTACGCAATATCGCGTTCATAATCGCAGATGAATCGCCTTCGATTATGAACGCGATATTGCGTAGCTTGTCCGCGAACTACGGCTCTGTATATTAAGTGCCGTTCCATTTGAAAGCAGGTGATGGACATTTACCGCTAATCACAGAACCGGCTTTAATGATCAGACACGCATGACAAACACATGCGATTAATCGTGCAGCCCTAACATTACATTTACACAGTGAACAGTTTCATTTTATATTTAATTATTACATTTCTGTACACGAAAATTAATACTACAGTTAGAACTCATATTTTATTTGTAACTTTATGTTGTATTTATCTATGCTTGTAATTGGTGTACAGTATTTGTCCTTTTTACAGTCTGTTCACATGCCTTTAATAATGTATTAGTTATGCTTGTAGTTTCTGCTGTGGTATCAGAGTAGTTAAAGTGGGCTAAGTAATAAATGCAAAGTTAAGTTACCCCCAACCCCTAATTATTATTATTATTATTATTATTATTATTTATTTATTTATTTTTTTGCTGATCCGAAAAATTATCCGATCCGTGACTTCATAACCGTGATGTGATCCGAACCGTGAGTTTTGTGATCCGTTGAACCACTACCTTGAACGTTTCATTGCTGTCACTAAGCTATCACTAGCTAGCTAGTTACTTTGCTAGTTTGCTACGCATTAGCAAACGTAACTTCACTGATACCTACATGGATGTAAATGTCAAAAGAACAGTATTTCGGATAACGTATGCTAGTTATGAAAAGTACAGTTGCTCTCTACTCTACATTCATTATAACTAGCAGGCTCATACACATACAGTAACCAACATTATGCTGATAGTGGTGTTAATTCGGTAAAGTTGGTTTTATATTCGCACATTCAGACTTCTGATAAATTCAGACTTTCCAATAAATTAATGTTTGCGAATTTTAAGCAGCGATATGATATTGACAACCAACGATTGTCAGCTTACAACATTTTTCACAGTCGATCAAAATAGGCAAGTATTGTTTTAATGGCATATTTACTTTTGAATGTCCACTGAATGTCCAATGAAATGTCTCGCCTAGGGCAACCAAAGGGCTAGAGCCGGCCCTGCTACTGACCCTAAACTTTGGGACGGTAGAGTATGAATGCTAGGGCTGGGCGATATATCGAATGCTTTTGTCACGCGCATTTCGTCAGTAAAGCCGTTTCCCTGATTACCGCTAAATCACCATCACCTGCTTTCAAATGGAGCAGCATTTAATAGACAGAGCCGTAGTTCATTGACAAGCCACGCAATATCACGTTCAATATCGATATGAATCGCCTTCGATAATGAACGCGATATTGCGTGGCTCGTCAGTGAACTACGGCTCTGTCTATTAAATGGCGCTCCATTTGAAAGCAGGTGATGGTGATTTAGCGGTAATCAGGGAACCGGCTTTACTGACGAAATGCGCGTGACAAAAGCTTTCGATATATCGCCCAGCTCTAATGAATGCCTTGCATAGTTGCCTAAGCATTTTAAAAGTTAATTTATCCATAATCCAGCTGGCAAAAAAAATGGAGAAAAAACATCACTTTTGAAATTTGATCATTTCCTCAAAGTGAGTTCATAATTTTTACCAATTGCTTCTTAAAGCGTTCCACTCTAATCCTTCTTTCCCTGAAGTCTCACACAGAACCCAGCTCACTCCTGTACACCCATGAATCACGCTTTCAAAAAGCACACCAAACACACTCTTGCTCGAATACAAGCACGTCGATGACACATGATATTTTTCAGGGCCCCTCTGTGCCTGCGCTCTCTTCGCTCTCGCTCTCTCTCGTTTGCTCCGCTTTGCTCTCTGCTGACTCTCTCCACACATTCATCATTCCACAAGCTGGCCCTGGTGTTTGTCTTTAAGTCTGCCTGTGGCTTTACCCAATAGTTACGCACACACTCGAGCAGGGTATAGCGTGCTGTCCAGTGAAAACCCCCTGCTTGGCATCTCTCTTTCAGTCTCTACCTCCTCCTTTCTCTTACTCTATCTCTCTCTCTCTCTAACAGATCACTGTATCATTTTCCTCACGGCTTATAATTCTGCTTCTCTCTCTTCTCATCTTCCTTGTCATGCCGCGTCAGACCTGCCTCCCACCTGACCTGCTCCTGGAACAGATGGTTTATTTTTAGAGTGCTCTCTCTTTCTTTCTCCCTCTTTTTCACTCTCTCTGCCCACGCTAAGGAGAAAAAGGGAGTTTTGTGTCTATATATGGCTTGTGAGAGAGTGAGGTTTTCAAGAAAAAACAGACTGTCATTATCACACCCATCTTTTGTCTCTGAAGACAAGGGAGTGAGAGGAATTTAACCACACTGACACACTGTTGTTGGAGCCTTTCTTTCGGTTTTTGGTCTTGATGCCACAGTCTGTTAATCCTCTACTACTCTCATCTGTTTAAATTAGGGTTTTTTTATTTATTTTTTTTGCTATACTGAATTGGTCTCACTCATACTGTAGTAACAGCAATACTGACATTACTGCATACTGTTTAACTCTCCTAAACTTCTCAAAAAATGGTCACACTTCACTTGACCAGGAACAGTAAGAGTCTAACCTTTTTTAATGAAATGATATAATGCTAATTTCCCTGAAATAGTAACATTAAAATTTATTTAAAATTCCATGATTTAAAATAAAAGTGTGATGATATTGTGTAGTTTGTGGGAATGTGATTCATGGACTTTTTCCTCTGCTCTCCCTTCATGCTTTGCGTTCAGGTCCCAACTTGGTGTGATTGACATTTCCTGTCTGTGAGGTCATTTTAGGCCTTAAGGTGTTGATGCTACTTGAAATATGGGATGGAGTCAAGCCCTGAGTCAGCCTGACATTAGACAGACACTACACTCATAATATTCATCCTATAAAAGTCTTCCACTTTGAACTGCTTGTTCATGAATACACCTTTTCTCTTGTTTTGTTAGTACACAGTCTTATTCTCCAGACTTTTTTCTATCTTTGTTTATTCATCCTACTGACTTGTCTGAAATGTGTCTGAATACCTCAGAAGCTGTAGAAGTCAGAGGTCACCTCTGGCCTTGTAAATCTAAGACACAGCAATTGAACATACAAACATTTACTATACTGTGTCATGGTAGATGTGTTAGGAAGATATACGTAGTAATGCTTTTACTATATAGTTTTTTGGCATAGGGGCCACATTGGGCTTTAAATAGCACAATAAGGCCATATATAATGCCCTTTAAATTATAAATGCAATTGCTTGATTGTTGATTTTTGTGCACTGTTGACAAAAAAAAAAAAAAAAGCATCTGGAATGAGAATGACAACAAGTGGTTTATACAAGATATGTGTTTGGGTTATCAATGAGAAGGTTTGCTCAAATAAGTGGCACCAAACAGAGCAAGCTGCCTCTGCAATGAACACGTGAACTATATTAAACTTTTCTGTGCAGAATATTGTGCTTAGTAGTGCCTTTTTGCAATAGACAACTTGGAAGTGCCTCAGAGTAAAAAGTAATAAAAGGTAATTGTCAGATGAAGTTTAAAATAAAGTCACATTGTAAGATATACAGTAACATTGTCAGATATGAAGTCACATTGTGAGGTATAAAGTCAATCTTTCAGATATAAATTTGCAATTAGGAGAAACGAATCACAATTACACAATAAAAAGTCACATTGTGAGCTATAAAGTCAAGATTTTATGAAATTAAGTCAGAATTCTGAGATACAAATCACAACTTTTTTTTTTTTTACTCTGAGGTGGAAGGAGAGAGGAGAGCACATGTTCATTGCCAGATTCATTGGTGGTTTTGATTTTGAAATCTGGCAACACTGAGCTTGTTAAAATGCTCATGAAGGCATGTTAGGTCCTACTGTAAGATAATGGAGCTATTACATGAAAAATGTTTTCATTATAAATGACCTGTAGCCCTGATTAAGCTGTGGGGAAGGCTGGATCCGGGCCGTGGGGAATAGTTTGTACATGTCTGTTTCAGTAGAATTAGTGTATTTGTATATGACTCTCTCTTCTTTGTTTGTGTGTGTGTGTTTTTGTGATTTATGAGGACACAAATTTGTATAATGACATGGGTATTACATTGGTATTACGGCATAAACATGAAATATGAGGATATTTCATGAGTCCTCATATTAGCTTTAAAAACATACTAAACAATGTTTTATTAAAAATGTAAAAATGCAGACAGTTTCCTGTGATGGGTAGGTTTAGGAGTAGGAGTAGTGTAGAGGGATAGAAAATACAGTTTGTACAGTATAAAAACCATTACGACTATGGAATGTCCTCACTAAGATAGCAAAACAAACCTGTGTGTGTGTGTGTGTGTGTGTGTGTGTGTGTGTGTGTGTGTGTGTGTGTGTGTGTGTGTGTGTGTGTGTGTGTGTGTGTGTGTGTTTTATTCCTCTCCCAATCTCTCTGGAAGGAGGGGTGTCAGGGAGAGGGCACATAGAAGAAAAAAAAATTCTCTCCATAAACTTCTGACCTCTATTCCCATCCCCCTCTCACCTCCCTTCATGGTCTCCATTACTCTATCTTTAACCCTGGTTCCTTCACCACTTTTCCTCCTCTCCTCTTACTCAAAAACCTGCTCACAGCCCATTTAATTTACGTAAAGCACACTATATGTGTCCCTCATATAACGGTCTCCCTTGTGGACACATTCTGCTGCTCCTTTACAGGAAGTTGTTGTTTTACTCTGCAGCTATCAAGCGAGTGCCACTCTTTGTCTTTATGTTAACGCCATTCAGAGTGAACGTCCTGGTATTTCCTTCTGCAAAATATTTCTCTCATGGTCACAGCAGTGACAGAACAGGATCTGAGACACTTCTCAGTTATCTGATAGTAGCTGATTTCTGTCCATTGTGAACTGGCCTAGAAAATTAAAGGAGAAAAGAGGACATAAACAAAAGCAGACCTTATCATGTCTTGCATCGGAGTCGTACAACAATAACCAGGAAGAAATGCTTAGATCTGTGAATGCATACACAAACACAGACACATATATTCATATAGGGTTGGTTGGAGCACAGGAGGAATAAGACAAAACAGTAGGAAAGCAAAACAAGCAGCAAGAGAAAACCAGCATCCAGACACCCACATTCTGCATGGTATGTGCACACTAAAGAGGGAGAAAGATAAGACCACCTGGAACTCGCCCACTCCATCTTCTTTTCTCTTCTCTTCTCTTCTCTTCTCTTCTCTTCTCTTCTCTTCTCTTCTCTTCTCTTCTCTTCTCTTCTCTTCTTGTTCTCTTCTCTTCTCTTCTTGTTCTTTGCACTTCTCTATTTTAATTTGTCAGGATCTACTTTTTTGCTTTATTATTAACTACAGATGCAGACAAAAATGTGCATTTCAGCACTGATTTCAGAAGGAATCTGTGGAATTCTGCTGAATGGATTTAAAGAGGTTGTATAATGCCACTTTTACAAGATGTGAAATAAGTCTCTGAGTGTGTATGTGAAGTTTTAGCTCAAAATATCCCACAGATCATTTTTTATAGCATGTTAAATTTGTCACTTTTTGAGGGTGAGCAAAAACAAAGCCACTGGAAGGCAAGCCTGCAAACTTTAGCCAAAAAAGCGTAACGGCTAATGCTAACTGGCGGTACGGGCGGTACGCAGGGAGGAGTTTTAAACGGCAACACGATAGGCTGAGAGGTGCCGCGTGTGATTAAGATATTGCGCTTTCTCCAATGGTAAGAGATACAGATCCTCTTATCTCCCTATAATAATATGATCTCTGAGAAAAACGCTCAGTTTTTGTGTGTGTCCCTTTAAATGCAAATGAGCTGCTGCTCCCAAGAAGGGGGTGGAGTTTCAAGAGCTCATGTTAGCAGCGCTGATTATCTCATGCAGACTCACTGAAAATGACACAAACTGTTCAGCCTTTTATGTTCAAACCGGAGTCAGACAATGATGGAGAGACTCAAGAAGAAGTGACAACATGTAGAATGCAACAGGACACTTCTGAACGGTTAGTTGATGAATTTATGCAGCTGATGTGAAGTTAACTATCTTAAAGTCATTGAATAGCATATTCTGTCATATAATCTATTAATCGCTCATGTGGGAACTGTTGTAAGATCCTACAGGGCCAGAGAATATATGATGCATGAAGATAGATGAAGACTGGTATAGTTTAGTTTAATTACGGTTATAACTTATGTTGTCATCTTGCCTTTATGACATGCTATTGCATTTGTGTTACATACTGTAATGCAGTAACATGGCCTCACCCCTTTGTTGCGTGTTCTCTGGGGCAGGGTTTATGTAAATTTTAGGGTTAGTGATGTCACCAACCCGTGAAGAAGCTTATACCAGCCGTTTGTTGTAGTCCTTAAACAGTGAATTCTGTAAAAGAAAATATCTCCCTTTGCTTTGAACTTTGAGTGTCATAACTTTGCAGATGTTGTTTTTGCTCAAACAGCAACTTCACACTAACTAAAGTTTAACAAGTGAAATCATAATCAACCACCCCTTTAAGCATGGTCAAATAGGTTTATAGTACTAAATTCCTGGTAGCTAAAAGTAGAGATGCACCGATTTTAAAATTCCAGCCAATACCGATAATTATTTTCATGTTAAGGTTGATAACAGATAAATGACTGATATAAAAATTCTTTGCTATTTTGTTGTGTGAATTAAAATAAAAATGAACATTGATGAATTTAGGATACATTTAAATGTACATTTTGAATGTATCTTTAGTAATTTATCTGCTATATATAATTATTAACATTTTAACAAAGTGAAATTATTAGTGTTTTAAAGGATAATTTGAGCATTAAATGTAAAAATTGGGCATGCACAATCTTGTATATTCGGTATATTCAATGTTGACTGATAGAATCAATTTAAAGCTGCAGTCCCTAGTTTTGCCTCTTTGTCGCCATCTCTCTTTGAAACCTGTAATTGCAGTTATTTGCGGAATTATCATCTTTAAGTGCATTGTGCCTCGGCGCAACTCCTCAGCAGTGGATGATTCTTTGCTGTCAATCACCAATATGGATACTGTACTTTGGAATCACAGAAATATGACCAAAATAAGAATTTTCAACAGAAAATATCATCTGAACAAGTAACATGTCTGCCACATTTGTTCTGACTGAGGGGAAAAAAAGCATTACAGTAAATCACGCTGCCAAAGGTGATTAAATCTAACGATCGCTTAGCTCATATCACATCAAACCATGCAAATTATTATTATTGTTATACTTTCTCATATTGTTAATGTTAACAGCATCAGCATTGCGTGACTATCCCCTGGTTTCACAGACAATGCTTAAGCTAGTCCTAGACTAAAATGCAGGATTGAGCTGTTTTAACTGAAAGCAACGTACACTGACAGATCTTAAAATATGTCAGTGCCATTGTTTTGTCTCAAGATGCACACAAGTAATGTTTTTTTTTTTCTAGGGTATGTTTATAAAAGCTACTTAAATACCCTAATTGAGATAAGGCTTTATCCTGGCTTAGCCTAAGCCCTGTCTGTGAAACCGGCCCTATGTGTATTTTGTATTAGCGTTACCTATAGATCTAATCTCTAACATTAATTTGTCATACCATACAATCCATCATCAAAATGATAAGTTTAATTATTGCAGCTGCTGTGAGAAAAGGCTATAAATGATCCGTCTCACATGCGATATAGCCAACTAGCTGGAACTTGTTTACAGACGTGATGCAATGACGCAGAGACAAATTTCCTGCGAAAACCCACCAGTACTACCCGAATTATAAAACATTTTTACAAGCTTACAGTTGTGAATCAGGCTAAGGTAAGGATATGAACACTGGCTGGTTATGTATTTGAATTTGATTTTGGATCATTTTTAACCAAAAAAAAAAAAAGTTACGGGCAGCAGCTTTAAAAAAAAGAAACTCTAGTAATCTGTACTTTACCAATATACAAATATTGTGCATTCCTGACTAAAAACATGATTAAATTAGCCACAATAGCTAATAAACAATCTCACAAGTGGTCTGAGATGCCGCTGATATACTGTAGGTAACTACATTTTATTTCATAACTTTAATAATTTTATGTCAGAAAATCTGTTTTGAATAGAGTATAAACTTATTTGTGAAAATGCAGGCTTATTTTCTTTTTCATCCAAGCTTCGTAAAACGATGAAATACCCATCTAATGCTTCTAAACGCACCCAAAATCCATTATATTTATAAGTGTGTTTACGTTCATGTTCATGGCATATGCTCTCCTAAAAGAGGCTTTCTTACAGGTTTGCGTGTGAGCAGAAGTGCACAGCCCGTAACTGTAGGGTAGACCCAATGGTTATTAAGAGTTAAGGAAGGGTGGGCAGTCATCCAGAGGCCTTGCTCTATTTATAGCCTCCAGACTGTGTGAAAGTACTCAGAACTCGTACAGATCTGCCAAAATCCCTGAACCTCTCTCTCTCTCTCTCTCTCTGTGTGTGTGTTGCATGTGTCTTTATACATGTGACAAAGAGTATTAAACCATGTCAATCTTAAAGAAAGATTTCAACTTCAATCCATGTGCTGTAGGGGTAAAGGAAAGAAATGTTGGAACATCTAGGGTAAATAACCAATGGTCTGAGTGGAAATCTGTGCATGCTCCCAGATCTCATATAGCTGAAATGTGATTTCTTATGCATAAGGCCTCAGAAAAAACATGGCTTACTTTGCTTTAGGGTAGGGTGGAAGTTACCGTGAACAATCATAGAAACCTGCAATTTCACCCCGAATACACATACACATACTCGCATTAAAAAATATGGGTGAATGAAGCCTATTTCGGTATTGAGGTGGGACCAAACTGTTAACCATCAGACCAGTGTGTCGAATTTACAAGCTATTGTGGTCAAAAGCCTGAGCAATTATGACTGTTAATGAAAGACATTAGCTTGCTGCTTAGCCTGCAGACACGCACACAATGAGACGTACACGGACATATATTTGGCATACTGTAAACTCACGTTCATATGTATAGCTGTCTAGCAGAACGGCCAAGAATAAGAGACTGTGGGTCAAAGGGTTGGCAGGGCATCCACATGCTTGCTGGATCAGTTTGCACTTGGAGAGTTCAGTAAAGCTTCCAGTACACACAGACAATCACGCTGCACACACAATATACAGTCCATTTGTCATATTGACGCTTTTACAAAACCTTAAGCAGCTGGAATGGATTGTGGCACTGGTGGCTGGGGATTGTGGATTAAATCTCAAACCCTTTTTTATTTCAAATATTTACTCAGCACGTCTCACCACATACATCACATACACACGTTCTTGCATGCACTGAAAAAATGAGGTGTTTGTAAAACTTCAGAGAAATTCAGAAAAAAGGGCTACAGTTTGTGTTGTTTTTTTAAGTTGAATTCACTCGGGTAATTAAGTAAATGTTTCATTGAGTGTCAAATTGTCATGACTTAAAATCAGCTATTACAGCTGTTACAGTGAACTATTATGAAGTGTGTCCGAGAATATTTCTGAAATTGCAATATGCAAATTGTTCCCTTTGTTTAAATGTTTTTTATTATTTAATATTATGTGCTTCGTCTCTTCGTTTTCTTTGTGTACATGTGCATAGCAATGTGAGAACACTGTAAAAATGTTACATTTTACCATTGACAAAACTGTCACTAGAAATTCAATGTTTCAAGCATTAAGGAGGCAGTTTGATGTATGTGTATTTCACAGTTCATTACAGTATATTTCATTAAGCAATATAATTAATATCAACCTATCTGAACAACTGAAATCTGCTTTAGAGTGCTATAGCTGTCTTAAACTATTGTCAATATCACATGAATGTTTGTCACATGAGCCCTCATGGGACAAAAAACACCCAAGATGCACTGCTCTATAAAACTTAACGCCCTAAGTTTCAAAGTAGAGTTTATGGAGAATGTCAGCATTAATCCTTAACATTTCTTGGCTCAAATACAATAAAGTACTTGCAGTTTTGAAGATTATTACGTGAACTCTATATGTGTATACTTGTGATTAAAGTTAGTGATTTTAATTAGAGTTAGTGGACAACAGACTAATTACAACATAGTCTAGAGAAGCTTTATAAAGAGCGATAGTGTTTTCAATGTACTTAATGTTTTATGATTAGGTATGTTTGCATATTGTCCCTTATCAAAGCAAAATCACAAGGATTTATGCTGATATTAAACTTAAAATTCATCCTGATGCAAGACATTAGCTTACTTAACATGACAATAAAACCAACTTGTAAATAAAACTGGTAGAAGCTCAAAGAACACAACCATATTAATTATTCATGGGCTGGTGCATTTTGGGAAAAGAAAATGAACTGAACTGATTGAAGCACATTTTGATGTAACTTACCTGCTCTGCTTGTCGATTTGACTTGAAAAATTTCATTTTTTTTGAATTTCAGAATAGTATTTGAACTAAAATACTACAGAGTAAATCTTTACTATTCTAAGGATATTTAGTTATATTTAAGTATAAAGGACATTCCTCTCACTGCTCACATGCATACAGTATAGCAGCAACAGCCACATATAGACTATGTCTATACACATGCACACACATAGTTTCGTCTCCCACACTTCGGACAGGCCTTGCATGTTTGGTCTGCCCATTTGTTTGCACGCCAAAGTGTTTGTTTGATATTGACAACACTATGCTGACTATCATACTTGGCAGCAGTTACCAGGATTGTGTTTCAGAGTCCAATGTGTGTGCTTGTGTCTCTGAAAGTGTGCAGATAGCATTTTGCAGTCTTCCATATGCAATTGCAAATGTTTGCAATTTTCCCCCAAATAATTCTCTAATACCTCTCTACAAGCTGTGCAGTGACTTCAGTAAAATTAAGGAGAGAATGGATAGGTGCTAATTTCATTTCAAAGGTGTTGGTTGATGGCCATTGACACCCTGATAAGGCAAACACTATTCTAGCCTGTGAGCTGAGCTGCAGTCATGGTTATTTAAAACTGTAAAGTGGAACTTGATGACAGGACTAGTCTGGGCTCTGTAAAATACAATACTTGCTTACACCGCTTGCACACTAATGTGCCTGCTATTGAAACTCTTGCTGACAGAGCTAGCACGCTAACCTCTGCAGTGTCTGCATGCACTGACCAAAATTGTCCAACACAAGTTATTACGAGACTGTCCTCTTTCAAAAAATGACCCTATAGGTTGTTTTTTCAAGCACCTTATTATGACCTATATTTACGATTTAAAGTCATACACCCTCTAGCTGGCATAAAAATAATGAAAGTGTCTTGTTACGTCTGTCGTCATGAAATGATGTATGACCGTTGTTACCAAACAAAATGTGTGGTCCTTTTACACTGTCCCTTATCTGCCATTTGTCCTATTTCCATTTAGCAAAACTAATTTTTTTATTATCGACTACAAACCAACCCCACCCCTAAAACCTACCCTTAGTGATTTATAGTGCATATACACTTTATGAGCACAGGCGTTCCCTGGGATCGAACCCACGATTGTATGATCTCATGATTGCATATTGCAATGCTCTACCAATTGAGCCACGCGTAACCCAAAATATGATGTGGATAAAAGTGTCGTGTTGTTGATAGGGGTGCAACTTTAGTAAACGCTCCTATGGGTCTTGTTTCGTATTTCGTATTTCATGGTCGTATTGGTTGGAGGACATGTTGGTTAATACTTAGAGGGAATTCACAGATTAAGGAACACTCTACAAAAATGCTGGGTTAAAAACAAGCCAAGTTGGGTTGAAAATGGACAAACCCAGCAGTAGGGTTAAATGTTTGCCCAACCTGCTGGGTAGTTTTATTTAACTCAACTATTGTTTAAAAATTACTGTATTGCTTAATTAAAATTAACCCAAAGTATGTTTGAAATTAACATTTATTAATGTTCAATGAATAATTATTAAACAATAAACATTTATTAAATTGCTTATTAATAAATTTATATTAATAAACTATTAAACTATACAATTTATATTAATAAAATATTAAAGCTTATTAATAAACATTCACCTTTTGTCTATTATTGTTGTCTCTAATTGCATCTGGTTTTTAATTTCCCAACTATTTTGGGTTCATTTTAAGCTAGCCATATAGCAATTTTTAAACAATAGTTGGTTTAAATAAAACTACCCAGCAGGTGGGGCAAACGTTTAACCCAACCACTGGGTTAAAACAACCCAATCGCTGGGTTTGTCCATTTCCAACCTAACTTGGGTTGTTTTTAACCCAGCATTTTTTAGAGTGAAGTAATAACTGGTCATTTTCTTTTTTTAGATTTCTCCTTATTGTCCATGGTAGATGGTGTCAGGCAGCTGGCTAGTGCTTGCGGTCAGGGTATTTAATTGTTCATTTGCCCAATAAACTCCACCACAACCATTTTCTTGTAGCAGCTGTCATGTCAGGGGATGATGAGCCATGGAGAGGTTGCAGGTCCACCAACACCCCCTAAGACTCTGTTTAACCTTCAGAACAGCTGAAGGGTTCGAGGATAAAAACAAAAAAATAGTGGGTGAAATGCTGTTTTGAATCAATTTCTAATAAAGGTGACTTGACTTGACATTAAAAATGTAATTCATACATATAATGACTTGATTACACCTCTTCTATGGAAGTGGTTCTCAACCATTTTGACTCCAAGGCCAGATTAAAAAAAAAAAAATCTGCCAAATCAAAATCATAAAACATATAGCAAGTGTTACAGGAAATTATGTCATAGAGAGGACCCATGAAGGCCCATGTGTCAAGGTCAACAAGTCTCCTAAAATATCAGATTTGACCTTCTTAAGACAAGTCAAGGATAGTTCAGGTTGTCATGTGGTGTGACTCGCCAAAAACAAAAATTAGGAATTTAAGAACATTACATTTATTTTTCCATCCTTTTCCTTTCTTTATAGCGAACTCTTACATGTCATCGACCCAATTCTCCACATAAAAAGCACAGAATTTGTATTATAGGCATAAATTCCAGTTATTTATGTTTTTGGCCTATAGACCCTAAAAGCAAGTCTGTTCTGGATCTCTCTAAATGTTTTAGACAAGTACATGCCACCTAACATACTAAACTGTAGGCCTATGTTTTAATGTACAAAATTAGCTTAGAGGTCATATGCAAGTTTTTGCCTGATTAATCTTAACTTTGACAGAAAAGACCACATCAGCAAAACCATCTTGATAATGTTTAGAGAATAACCAAGAGATAAAAATGCAAATACTCATGTGGAAAATTCATATGCAGGGTAGTGACACACACATATGCATATTTACACAGATCGTCTGATAAACAGAGAAGTAGCCATCAGATCAAAAGAAAATCCTGTTGAATGGAGGAAACAGAAGAGAAGTTTTTAGGGGCATGTGTGGTTTTATGTTTTATGTTCATGTGCATTTCTGAGTACAGAGAATGTGTCTGAGCAATACAGAGAAGGGAAATGCTTGACAAAGGGGAAGAGATGAAGAAGAAGTGCATTTACATTTGAATGTATAGTTCCTGTTGTCACTATTTGCATGATTTTGTAACTTGAGCAAAAGCAGCACAATTTGTTCGATCATTGGTTTCATTTTCTAGCCAAAGGTGTTTCACAGCCTGAGAAGGATAACTGAATCAGAACCAGCTAAGCTTTAACCTGATGAATGACTACCTTGGGACCAAAGCAAACCAAACAGCTGTGAGTATGTCTCAACGTGAAACTTCCCTCACGTGTAGAAATCCAAAGACAAAGCACTGTTCTTCCAGTTACACAAAAATGATTTCCTCTTTTTTTGGAAAGTCACTGGTTGGAACAGAAAAGGGAAGTGGATCTAATGACCAATGTTTCAGAATCTTTATTAGATATCTTTTGGGGTTGCACGCTGACATCTATTTAACTGGAAACCTCACGCTATGATTTGTGTGCGCCATCTGGTGCTCACATGAGGCATTTAGTATCACCTGTTTTTATTGTAGATACAGAGACTGTAAACAAAGTTTAAAAGCAAGGCAGGATAATAGAAAACCTCTTTTCAAAAGAATATTTTTTGAAAAAATGTCAGTAACCAAACTGTTTTGGTTAATCTTGGCTTTCACTGTATGGACAAAAAAGACATCTCAAAATATCTTTTTTATGTTCCACAGAAGAAAGAAAGTTATACAGGCAGTGTATTTTCAATTAGTTACTTTTTTGGAAAGTAATGCGTTATGTTACTTTTGCATTAATTTTTCTCATCTGGGCTGGGCTTGCTCGTTTTTTATAACGAAAAATGTATTCCATTTTTAGCCCATTTAAAGGCCCTTTATACCATGAATTCACACCTGTACAGTACAGGGTGCAACTAGAATGTTCAGACAAGAATGTTCAGCACTCTTCAACAATAAAAACCAAAAATGAAACAAATGTTATGTTTAAGTCATTTTTGTTTATTAGTATGGTTGAAATGGATCATTGAAGGTCAGCAGCAAAGACAATGGTTAATAAAGTGAGATTAAATACATAAAGATTATTTGTGTTTTTTAACATTTAATTAGTGCATGTTTGCATAATATTCTGAGTTTGCACTGATTTTAATCGTTTTGAGGAACACTGAATCTGTTAAATGTTCATTTTATACAGCTTTGAATAAATTTTTGATAAATATTTGAAACTCATGGGGGGGGGACAGAATTCAAAGGCAAATATACAGCTGTCGAAATCCGTCCATAGCACCCCAACCCACCCCACCTCACCCCTCAAATGATGAGAGATGTTGATGCAGTGACTTAAAAGATGCTGATTATATCCTGTGTGTGGATGGACTTCTTGGCTAAAACCGGACGATTACATTACTTTAAATGAGTATAGCCCTCAAGGTTTATGATTATCGACACAATCCACATCAGAAAGGCAAAGGGGGTGGTGTTGCTGTAATTTATAGTAATATTTACAGTATTAGTCAAAAGTCTTTCAAATATAATTCCTTCGAAGTGATGGTACTTTACGTAACATTATGTAAGTTGACATTTGTGCTGGCTACTGTATACAGGCCACCAGGACACCATACAGACTTAATCAAAGAAATTTCAGATTTTCTATCAGAATTAGTACTAGCTGCAGATAAAGTCCTTGTTGTTGGTTATTTTAATATCCATGTAGATAATGATAAAGATGCATTGGGATTGGCATTTACAGACATTCTAAACTCTACTGATATTAGACAACACGTGTCAGGACCCACTTATTGTCATAATCATACTTAGATCTAATATTGTCACATGGAATCGATATTGATGCTGTTGAAATTCTGCAGCAGAGTGACGACATCTCAGATCATTATCTAGTCTCGTGTATACTACATTTAGTCAAGGCAGCTAAACTGCATCCCTGCCATAAATATGGTAGAACCATCACTTCTACCACTAAAGATCGCTTTATAAATAATCTCCCTGATCAGTTTCATCGCCGTAGCATATCATACAGCTTAGAAGACGTCGATGTTGCAACAGAAACTATTGCCTCTGTCTTTTCCAGCACATTAGACTCAGTTGCACCTTTGCATTTAAAAAAGATTAAGGAAATTAATCCAATGCCATGGTTCAATGAGCACACTCGGGCCCTAAAGGTAGCAGCCAGAAAAATGGAGAGCAGCTGGAAAAAAACAAAACTAGAAGTATTTCGCATTTCGTCGAGAGAGAGAATAATTGAGTACAGAAAGGCCTCAAAAACTGCTGGATCAGCGTATTTTTCAAAACTTTTAGAAGAAAATAAACACAACCCTTTTGATACAGTGGCTAAATTAACAAGAAATAAAGCTTCAACTTCTGATGTTTCCAAACAGCACAGCAGTAATGACTTTATGATCTACTTTACTTGCAAGATTGATAATATTAGAGAAAAAAATTATAACCATGCAACTGTCTACTACAGTACCACGTCAGACAGTGCATTATAGTGTCCCTGAGGAAAAATTCAATTCATTTACTGCTTTAGGAGAGGAAGAATTGTCTAAACTTGTTAGATCATCAAAATCAACAACATGTATGTTAGACCCTATACCGACTAAGCTATTGAAAGAAATGCTTCCAGAGGTCATAGATCCTCTTCCTAATATCGTCAATTCATCTTTATCGCTAGGATACGTACCAAAAACTTTTAAGCTGGCTATTATTAAACCTCTTATTAAAAAAACACAACTTGATTCCTAGAGAATTAGTCAATTACAGGCCGATCTCAAATCTTACTTTTCTGTCAAAAATACTTGAAAAGGCAGTATCATCACAACTATGTTCCTTTTTAGAAAGAAATAGTATCTGTGAGGATTTCCAGTCAGGATTTAGACCGTACCATAGTACTGAGACTGCTCTCATTAGAGTTACTAATGATTTGCTCTTATCATCAGATCGTGGTTGTATCTCTCTATTAGTGTTATTGGATCTTAGTCCTGCATTTGATACTATCGATCACAACATTCTTTTAAATAGACTCAAAAATTATGTTGGGATTAGTGGAATTGCATTGTCATGGTTAAAACAAAGAAATGTCATATTGATCACAAGTTCAATATGGAGTACCACAAGGCTCAGTACTAGGACTGTTGCTTTTCACTCTGTGCATGCTACCCTTAGGAGATATCATTAGGAAGCATGGCGTTAGTTTTCACTGTTACACTGATGATACTCAGCTCTATATTTTTTCGTGATTAATGGAATGCATAGCTGATATAAAAAATTGGATGACAGGTAATTTCCTACTACTAAATTCAGAAAAAACAGAGATTCTAATTTTTGGACCAAAAACTTCTTCACATAATAATCTAGAATACTGTCTAACACTTGATGGCTGCTTTAAGTCTTCGTCGTCAGTTAGGAACCTGGGTGTGCTCTTTGATACCAATTAACATAACATCTGTAAAACCGCATTCTTCCATCTTAAAAATATATCTAAACTACGACATATGCTCTCAATGAAAAATGCAGAACAGTTAGTTCACGCGTTCAAGACCTCAAGGCTAGATTACTGTAATGCTTTACTAGGTGGTTGTTCTGCTTGCCTGATAAATAAACTACAACTCGTACAAAATGCAGCAGCTAGAGTTCTTACTAGAACTAGGAAGTATGACCATATTAACCCAGTTCTGTCAACACTGCATTGGCTTCCTGTTAAATATCTTATAGATTTTAAAATCTTGCTAATTACTTACAAAGTACTAAATGGTTTAGCTCCCCAGTACTTGAGCGAGCTCTTAAAGCATTATAGTCCTTCATGTCTATTGCGATCTCAGAATTCAGGCCAGCTGATAATACCTAGAATATCAAAATCGACCGCAGGCGGTAGATCCTTCTCCTATTTGGCACCTAAACTCTGGAACAATCTTCCTAGCATTGTTCAGGAAGCAGACACACTCTGTCAGTTTAAATCTAGACTAAAACTCATCTCTTTAACCTGGCATACACATAACACATTATATATTTATATTTTCAAATCCGTTAAAGGATTATTAGGCTACATAAATTAGGTCAGCCGGAACCGGGAACACTTCCTATAACACCAGATGTACTCGTTACATCGGAAGAAGAATGGCATCTACGCTAATATTAGTCTTTCTGTTTATCCCGATGTAGTAATGTTCGTTGTAAGGAAGGAAGAGGACAGGGTCGGCTTGACTACTGACTGCTTTTATTAGGAAGTGACAAACAAAACAAAAGGTGTGCAGACAGGCACAATGCGGTCATATAAAGTACAAAAGTAAATCCACAGGCAAAGCCTCGGGCATCCGGACGTGTAGCAGCCAGTAGTCCTTCTCTCTCTCACACGCTCCTGTTTCTCCTGACAGAGACAGGTGTTTGTTATTTGCGCTTAATCCACTCACTCACCGCATGTCTCCCGTCTCTCTCTCCCATTGCAGACCTCGCCAAACCACGCCCCCCTTGCCACACCCGAGGTTTACCGTAGTCAACCGTATCCAGGCCGTATCCAGGTGAGACCGAGGACCTGCACCTTGACACGACCACAACGCAGCCCTGAAGTATCAGCAGAGATTGAGTCAACTGGATCATCCATTGTGAAGGCCTCATCAACACGACAACCAGTGGCACAGTTCCTCAACAGACCATCCATACCGGCGTGATGAATATGATCCTCAACTGGATGGAACTGAAATAAATACTTTGAATGTTGCGATCCTATCAGACTTATGATAGCAACCTGAGTCGTAACAAAGCACTGTTCGCCAGAGGAGGACTGGTCCCCCGACTAAGCCTGGTTTCTCCCAAGGTTTTTTTCTCCATTTTAACACCTATTTGCCATTTGTTTGCCACCTGATGTCACCTGATGGAGTTTGGGTTCCTTGCCGCTGTCACCTTTGGCTTGCTTAGTTGGGGACACTTGACATTTGATATTCAACAGTGCTTTGATCTGCCTGCATTGACACTATTCTTTAAGAGCTGCTGTGCAGACAAAATAATGTACCAGTTATCAATGTAAAGCTGCTTTTACACAATCTACATTGTAAAAAGTGCTATATAAATAAAGGTGACTTGACTTGACTTTAACCAGCATCTGTTTAAATGTTCATTTTCTGCCTTTTTGCCATATATAATGATATTAAATATGTTGACAGGAAGCAAAATTGGTGAGAAAAGGCAGACGGAAAAAATCACAAGCCTGGACTCAAACCTAGGATTGTTTGTACACAACTGCACCAGAGATCAGCACACAGTCCACAAAGCCACCAAGAAGTGTCCGATCTCTTCCGCGACAGCCGGAAGAGACAAAAACGGTTTTGCGGTTTCTGATTGCTGAGGAGTTATTTTCAGTTAGACACCATGCTAGCCAACAGCGCTATTAAGATGATAGGCCCAGTTTTTGTAGTCTATTTGCTTTACTCCGGTCATGTCATTTTCATACGAGGGAAAGTTATGTATATATTAGGTTATGTTTTAACCTTGATCCATCCTGTGTACTTGTACTGAGCTGTACAAGCTAGCTACTAAGTAGCTACTAAGTAGCTATAAAGCTATACACTATGGCACACTGGACTTTAATCAGCATCAGTTTAGACGTTCATTTTCTTCCTTTTTGCCATATATAATGATATTAAATATTTTGACAGAAAGCAAAATCGGTGTGAGAAGGCAGACGGGATCCAGAAAAATCCACAAACCTGGACTCAAACTTAGGATTCTTTGTACGCAACTGCACCAGAGGTCAGTGCACTGTCCACAAAGCCATCAGGAAGTGCAAGATTAAGCCAGTTTGATTAATATTAGAAGCTAATGGGGCAGGGGGAACAGAATTCGATGACTAACCAAGAGGGAGATGGTGAGATGAAGGAACCCGGTGGAGCCGCTAGGCTGAGGGTTTTTGGTAGAGCTGAAAGTGGGAGGAAAGTGGTTAATCAGCCAGTCCTCAGTGTCGACTTAGCCGCTGGTGTCGTTGGCTCACACCCCTGGTCATACTTACTCTGTGTCTCCTGTTCCGGGATGATAGTCAGCTCTGTCCTCTTTTCCTCTGGCTCTGGCTCACTCATTGCGGCGGGTAGTCGCTCTCCGTCTGCGGGGGGGCACACACAAAAACTCTGTGGTGGTAGATGGATGGAAGGTGATGGATTGGGATCTGGGTCTGACTATGTTCCAGAGCAGGGGTAGACGCTCTCCAGACACTTGTCAGCTTCCCTCCAGTAAAGTCCTGTGGTGTCTTAGAGGTCTACTGCGTGGTGGTAGGTAAAATAGCCGCCCACGTGTAAACGTAGCCTAAAAGTGACAAAAATTTACATTTTACAGAACATTTGGGACATAAAACGTCCTCTTTAGGTAATGAAACGTTTTAAAACTCACTGATGGTCCGATAGGTGCTTAATAGTTAGGCTATAAGGCTTATTAAACATTTTTGCAAACCCTTTGTGCATCTCTGTCCATGCAATAAATGCACATTCTTGAATGAGTGCAGATTTCTAGCAGATTTACTTGAACTTCTCAGGTAATATGTTTGACCCATTCCAAAATGCAACCAAAATCAGAATTTAAAATGGACTGAATAAAGCTCTCTCAGAACTTGACGTGTGATGCCACACTGACTGACATATGCACATGAATCACGGTCACATGCACACGGACAGAGCAATATTGTTTTAGCTATGTTTTATAGTATTAAAATATTTCAAAGGACAAAAACATGAACTTTATTGGATTTACTTCAAGTCAGCTGTCACTTTACTTTGGCACAAAGCCCTATGCGCTCGCCCACTTGAAACAGCTCTTGTGACGGTTCTGCCGGACACATTACAGTAATTAATATGTTTAGCCTTTTGCTTGACTATGTTATCAAACAGCTAATAATGTGTTCTAATGTTACACAAACCATGCTCCCGTTATTCCCTTTATCCCGGACAGCTGCCTTCTAATAATCATATTCTTACAAATATGTCTTATATCTCTTTGAACAACTCATATTTTTTCATATGAACCAACGTAGAAGGCAACGTTCTCAGGACCTTGTGCAACTTTGCCGAAAAGTTCTCTAAAAGTGACAAAAATTCTGACATTTTACAGAACATTTGGGACATAAAACGTCCTCTTTTGGTAATGAATGTGCTGCAGTTCAAGGTTCCTTATATGACTTTAGGGGGACATTCCAATTTGGTTAATTTTATGGTCACTTAAGAATGTTACAAAGAGAATATTTGGGACATTAACTGAACGTTGCCACATGGTCCTCTGTTGGTCATTTAATAACGTTCCCGATATGAGTTTAGAGGGATGTTCTATTTTGGTTATTTTATAGTCGCTCAAGAAAGTTACAAAGAGGACATTAGGGAAGTTAACAGAACGTCCTATAGTAATAGTCCTCTATACATTCCCAGAACATCCTGAATGTTCCCTGAAGGTCCACCAAATAACGTCCCCCAAACCTTGAAAGAAATCCACATCGTGACCGTCCCTGAACATTCTGGGAACGTTACTAGACAACGTCCTTAATATCAGTGGATGTTCTGAGAATGTTCTGGGAACGTAAAATTTCTTGCAGGGAACATACCGGGATAACTTGGCTTCTCTCAAGACTCTCCTACTTAAGAACAGTCATAGTTGATATGCTAAAGCCCACTGGCACGTTGTCATAATCACCAGTTGGAGTGCCCTATTTAGCCACCAGAGGGCACTCCAACCCGGACTGTTCCTCACCACACTTTTGGACTTCATTTCCCATAACCCACTTCTCGGACTCATTATTACGTTCATTGCACCCAGCTGTTTTGTGTTTCATCATTAGTGTCTGTCTATTTATACCTGGTTTGTTTCTGCTTTTGTTATTGTGGTTTCATTTACGGTCACTGGCTTTTGTTGTTGTTTTCTTTGTTTTATGTTGACTGCTCTGTGGAATTTTGATCCCTGCCTGTCTGACTACATTTTTGGATTACCCCATTAAAGCTGCATATGGATCTTACCTTCTCATCTCTGTGCCATCCATGACAGTAACCACAATCAACTTCAGATCCAGCAGTATGGGGTTTCAGGTTCTTCCTCCGGCCACTGTGAGGGAGCGGATGGCTCTACTTCGGGTGTTGTCGGCTTTACGCAATGGGGAATGGAGGTGGAAGGCTTTGCCCAGTCGTTTTGGACTATGGCGGTGGGGCTGGGTTATAATGATGCAGCAATAAAGGAGATCTTTAATAAATGCCTTGATGACCCTTTACCTCAATGGGAGTTGGAGGGGCTTCAGATCCTGGATTTTGGGGGCTTTGTCAAGTATCTCTCCCATAGAAGCCATTGGGCAACACCTGCTGAGCAAAAACACCCGCTCCAGAGCCCATTCCAGTCCGTGAGTCCTCTCCAGAGCCTGCTCCAGCCCGGGAGTCCGCTCCAGAGCCCGTTCCAGCCCGTGAGGCCGCTGTACTGCCTACAGAGGAGGTAGGCACAGAGCCACCGCCTCAACCACGTGAAAGGAGGAAGAGGAGGAAGAAGGCTTCTTCCATCCCTCAAGGCCCGGAGGCCTTCCCAGAGCCCGTGGTAGGCCTGGAGACCACCCCAGAGGCCGTTCTTGCGCTTCCCAACATCTTGCCCTGCCGCCGCCACCCAAGCGCCTTGCCCTGCCGCCACCGCCCAGGCCATCTGCCCTGCTGAAGCCCACCTGGTTAGTTAGGCACTCAGCCAGGATTCCAGACCTGCTGGTTCCTCCGGCGCCACTCTGGCATTGAGCTAGGACTCCAACCTTCATGGAGCCCCCGTGGTCTGGACCTGGCCCGCCGTCCCTCCCCCTGGTCCTCCTCCAGTCCACCTCCCTCCTGAGAGTTTGGTTTTGTGTTTGGTCAGGTGGAGCGTCTGGTAGCTGCTCCACTGAGAGGTGGTACTGTCATGATCACCAGTTGGAGTGCCCTATTTAGCCACCAGAGGGCACTCCAACCCGGACTGTTCCTCACCACACTTTTGGACTTCATTTCCCATAACCCACTTCCCGGACTCATTATCCCGTTCATTGCACCCAGCTGTTTTGTGTTTCATCATTAGTGTCTGTCTATTTATACCTGGTTTGTTTCTGCTTTTGTATTTGTGGTTTAATTTACGGTCACCGGCTTCTGTTTTCTTTGTTTTTGTATGGACTGTTCTATGGATTTAGTCCCTTGCCTGTTTTTGGATTACGTGTTTGGATTACCCCATTAAAGCTGCATATGGATCTTACCTTCTTGTCTCTGTGCCATACGTGACACACGTTGGCTTGATTGGTTACAAGGTAGTCTGTGACGTCACAGACACCAGCGATTTCAAACCGTGGATTTTGTCTTTTTTTCACTGGGGTTTTAAACTGAAAATACTCAGCAATGGTGTTGACTTATGAATTTGCACATGGTTTGTCTTAAAAACAACCATTAAAAACACCACATAGACATATAAACAACATTAAAAACTTGATTTTCACCACAGGGGGTCTTTAAATCTGGTTCAGTGTTTGCTGTAGAGTATATCAGAGAGTATATGCAGTGAGCTATCAGAGTTCCTCTGAAAACCTCTACCTCCCCCAGCTCCACCTGTCTAGATATTCTAAAGGATTTACTGTATTTATGTCTATTCATGCAGCAACATATCTTAATTGCTTACAGGAGCATGTCTCTGTATCTAGCAAGTCCATACTTGCTCTGCAGCAGCAGCAATAATCAACAGCAGCAGTGTAGTACACAGCAAAATCCCCAGAGTTAAACCAACTCTGCTCAGATTACATATGGTCCCGCTCTATATAGTGTTAAAGTAACACTGTAGCAGAGTTAAAGTTAATGAGATAATAAAGTGATTAATTAAGTTATTATTATGAACACCTGCTGTTAACAAGCAGAATCAATGAAGAGAAACATAATAACAACAAATGACTTCCAGACGCAGCCTTAGATGTAATCAACCAAAGATAAAAGACATTAAATTAAACAACTCCACAAACAGCATATTATCTCATTAACTTTAACTCTGCTTCAGTGTTATTTTAACTCTATATAGAGAGGGACCATATGTACTCTGAGCAGAGCTGATTTAACTCTGGGGATTTTGCTGTGTATATCTAATCTGTCAAGACCAAATACATTAACATTGCCATATTCATTACCATGCTAAAAGAATTGTCATGATTTAAATGCTTTTAATCTTTCTTCTGCCCACCCAGATGACCAGATAACTAATGTATTGGTAACAAATCATGTTACTTGTACATTTTCCTCAAAAGTGGAGCAATTGTGGCTTGAACTAGGTGAATGAGGATAGTGATCTTTCTTAAATAATAAGACATCTTAACACTGCAAATTTCTTCCCAGTGCATATTGATATTTATGAATGAGTATTGATGTGTGTAAGATGATTGTAAGAACAGGGAGGGACTTTGATAAAACTCCAATCTGATTTGATTAGAAACACTGCAAATCCCTCTCTGACCCTGTATATGCCCCTTCTCCCCCCTGCTCAGCTGCTGTCCTACAAACCTACTTCTTAATCCCAAAGCCTTTTTATATCACAAAATCATGGAGAGAACGCCTTTTCCAACATAAATCCGGCTTTTCCACCCATCTGATTGAATCCAGTTGGGTTTATTTTAGTAATGAGCTCGTGGTCTCTGGGCAAACCTGCACTGCAGGGAAGGGACGCACCAGAAATGCAGACTTGTGAATTTTAAAGTCACAATGTTTGATCTCTGCATTGGTGGAAGGGACAACTTGGCTGAACTATTATATTTCTCACATGACACAAATAGATAAATTGAAACATTGCACGTTGCAGTACTTCATAGTGAGCGATGTCTGGATAGTGAACGAATTAATCAGACAGACCAGTTCTCAAATTAACAACTCACTTGCTGAATCCAGAATCTAATGATACTTTGATTGAATCGAGAACAATCTCTTTCAAACAGCATGTCCATCTCACAGTGATCATCAACTTAACCAGTTTATTCAACCATCTTGTCGTAAAGACCTGATAACCAATGAATAAGTTGATTTGAGAGTGAACCGAGTATTTTGCTAATTGGGTAAAAAGTTATTTTTAATAAAAAATAAAAATTATATTTAAGCTTTAAATGATGCATCAAGTCTGCAACAAACTGAACTGGGATACATGACAATAAAACATATTTATTAATAAAAATAAATGAGCTTTTATTAATAGGTGAACTGCAATTCAGTATGTGCCTGCTCAACATCAGGATGTCAAGGACAACGTGAGCGCGTCACTGCGTATAAGAATCATTTTAACCGTCTGTTCAAAAGAACCGATTCGCGGAAATGATTCGGATTTCCATCACTATGACGAACTGCATGAGTCCAAAACTTTTTTTTCTGTTCTCATCTTGCGCCCCCTCCCTCACTGCGAACCCGGACACTAAAGTCATGGCTGTCCACTGTCTACCCAAACCATACGACTCCACTCTCCCTCTATATCAAATAAAAGAGAGTTTATGTATTTATTTCAACCAGATTGTCACCACTTTCCAAGTTTAAAGAATTTCGTTTAATGAAAGTATGCGCGCTCCCGCCAAAACGCAGCATCAGCACCGCTATCTCGCGCGCGCGCGCCTCTAGCGAGCGAATCTATCGCCATCCCGGCCGAGACAGTTAAAGTTGGCCGAAAGGACGGCTAAACGATGCTGTACTGTTCGGTGTCGAGGAGAGGATAACATTTGATTTACTCATCTAAAAACGACTCCGTCTCCCGGAGAGGATGGATATCAAAATTCTTGCCCCAAGCCTTTTACTCTTTCTCGCCTTTCAGCATTGCTCGTCACGTAAGTGAAACTGCATGCAAGATGTAATGCAAATACAATGTTTCTTATCTGCCATATAGGTGACTGTTATTCTGTTTCATAACAAGTGCATCAGTAAAGCTATGACATAATTATTTTGATCTCAAAATTGCGATATTTATAAGCTTGTATTGTTTTAAATAAGCGCGAAATTCTTAAATATTTTTGTTAAATATTTACAGTATTCAGTCTAGAGGGTTTGGGCTGAAAGTAAAGCGCTAATGTAGTCCTGAGTCCGGGCTCGCGACTCTGCCTGTGTCTATGGGCTCTTTCTGCATTGCAGTGTTTCCGCGCGCTCACTTGGGCAAGTTTCTGCTTGGAAAGGTGCGTCTTGCGCAGGGGACACGCGGGAAGGACACACTCTCCTGCTGTTAAACAGAGACTGCTGAACGCATCTATGTGCAGATTTAGCCGTGTTTTTAGTGTCTTACGGGTGAAAAGTTGAGATTGTCGGTGTATTTGAAATGGCGTGGTGAAAAAATCCTATTCCGTGAAGTTGCTTGTGGGAGCAGCCCTATGCGGAGACAGAGGGCGGGCGCATTAACTCACCGAACTCCCAAATTCATATGACGTAGGACACTGCATGCGAATTCTCACGTAAGGTTACCTTTAAGACAGTAATGCAATCTGCAAACCGTCAAAATGATACAAATTATATCGAAATCGATTTTCTTATTCTATACAATTTAATAAATATCCACCAAGCAAGTGCTGCAAGAAAGCTTGTTATATATTTTTTTTCTAAATCTTCTTAAAATAATCTGATTGTGTGCCATGGTATTAAAAATTTGCTTCTGACAAAGTGCATATGAATCATTCTGTAATTCAAGGTACAAATTTGATCTCAAATATTTTATGCACATTATGTTTAGTTTATTTGAAATTGCACAGTTTTGAAGTGTCTGTTTTTGAAGTGAGAAAATAATGAAGTGAGAGAATAATAAATAAATAAGAAGAAAATAATGAATAAAAAATGTTGCAGTCAACACTATATTAAATTATATATATATATATATATATATATATATATATATATATATATATATATATATATATATATATATATATATATATTAAATTGAGTTTAAAATGTTTTTCTTTTTTATGTCTGCAAAACTTCTGTTAACTAAAATATATTTAGGTCATGTCTGGATTTTTCAATGTATATGAATAAGAGTGAGCTCTATACTAAATCTGCTAATATTAACTAGTGATGGTTTTTCAAAACAGTGTTATATTGAGACCATAATAGCACATTGTATCTTGAAACAGTGAGGTTTTGTGAAATCCCAAATGAGGGGGTTTTCTAGGCTTCCACTTCACTATAAATTCTTTGACAACAAAGAGAGTTGATGTATGATGTATTGTGTACAGAGGATAATCCAGCAAGCTCTGAGGAGAGAAATGAGACACATGGACACAGCACTCTTGCTGTAAGAATTCATTTGGCATAAATCTTTGGGAGGGAGTGGAAGCTATCTGAACTGAAAATGGGTGCTCTGACGATACAGAAAAATAGTTTGAAAATGCCATTTTATTGAGATTTAAGATGCCTTGTCTGTCTGTTACATATTGGATCCTGTTGAGCTAGGTGTGAAAGATTCAGAGAAGATGTTTGTGTGTATTTTTAGACTGTAGACAGACATGCTGTGACGTCTTGGATTGGCTTAGTACTTTGAAGTCCTTTTTGAGATTATCTTTTTGTTTCATTCAAAGACAGCCACCTTCTGTGCTGCCAGTCCTGTTCTGAATAATTTATAGCAATGTGACCCTCTATTCTGCATTCGTCCATGCTAAAAATGCTAAACACAGCCTCTCCACCTGGTTGATAGTTCAAATCCTAACCAGCTCAAAGAGATTAATCCAAACCAGCAGTCTTAGTCTAGACCCATGTGTACCGCGGCCTCCTTACAGTGATGAACGATAGCTCACATGATATGCACTCAGTTCTCCTAGAGCAGAAGTGCTGTGTCAGCCTGCAGAGACTGGGGGAGTGCCTGTAATTCAACACATGTGTCGAGAGAGAGAGGGAGAGAGGGGGGGCTGTTCAAGATGCTCCTTCATATGTTTTCCCTTATCTGTGAGTGGAAAGCAACCAAGGGTTCTATGGGTGGAAAGCAACCAAGGGCTTTGGAAGCACTGGACAAAATGTAAATGTTTGTGAAATTAGATGGTTTAATATTTCAGCAAGGTGTTTTGCAAAAATTGGTAACACCACTTTGTGAGCATAGATTGAGTGAGAGAGAGCAAGAGAGGGATGGCTAAAGGCTAAAGTGGAAAAGTGAGAATTTAATTTTGCACTCTTCTGTTCCAAAACCTAGTAGGTGCCCACAGAAGCAACATTTTAAAGGCATTATGAGATCCAAAATGAAGAATGTTCCAAAAGGTAGCCATCTTAAAATGTGATGCCTCATAAGATATCTTCATTGTGTGCACTATGTACTCAACCATTTATTGTATACAGTTTATTAAAGGTTAAATTATTTAAAGGTTATTTTGTCATCCGGCATCTAAATCTGAAGTACAAAAGGAAAGCTGCAACAGTTATTTAATTATCCATACATCTTTTTTTCATGTTACAAAGGAACACTCCACTGTTTTTTGAAAATAGGCTCATTTTCCAACTCCCCTAGAGTTAAACAGTTGAGTTTTTACCATTGTCGAATCCATTCAGCCGATCTCCGGTTCTGGCGGTACCACTTTTAGCATAGCTTAGCATAGATCATTGAATCTGATTAGACCGTTAGCATCTCGCTCAAAAATGACCAAAGAGTTTTGATATTTTTCCTATTTAAAACTTGACTCTTCTGTAGTTACATTGTGTACTAAGACCGACAGAACATGAAAAGTTGTGATTTTCTAGGCTGATATGGCTAGGAACTATACTCTCATTCAGGCGTAATAATCAAGGAACTTTGCTGCCGTTCCATGGCTGCAGCAGTGCAATGATATTACACAGCGCCTCTCACAAACGTCTCCATGGTTGCAAGGCACGCTTCCCTGTGCAAGCAGGGGGTCACAGACGCTGCATAATATCATTGCATTCAATCAACTATGCTAAGCTATGCTAAAAGTGGTACCGCCAGACCTGGAGATTGGCTGAATGGATTCAAAAACAGTA
The DNA here is from genome assembly GCF_024489055.1 of Chanodichthys erythropterus. NCBI lineage: Eukaryota > Metazoa > Chordata > Actinopteri > Cypriniformes > Xenocyprididae > Chanodichthys > Chanodichthys erythropterus. The sequence goes on from NC_090223.1 coordinate 39,226,303, forward strand.
AAACTCAACTGTTTAACTCTAGGGGAGTTGGAAAATGAGCCTATTTTCAAAAAAAGTGGAGTGTTCCTTTAAATTGTGAGCATAAAATATGATATATCAGGCATTTAAGGAACGTTTATTTGTACATCTCTCAATCATCATTGTTGAATTGCATTATTTGCCCCTACAATAAAAAGCTACAGAGCTTTGATCATAATACTAAGCACTTAAGTATTATCTTACAAAGACATATTATTGCGAGATATACAGTGACAACTGATGTTTATATGCATTAGTAGTCTGCTATACAGATCTCATTGATGCTACCAGAATTTCATCCTTACTTTTTGGCCACTACTTTTTGGCATAGGATAGTGCAAGTACACAAATTGGGACACACCTCTTGTTTTAGCCAGATTGTAAAGCAGAATAGTATGAAAGTGGAATATGATTTTTTTTTTTTTTTCTCAGAATTGCAATATGTAAACTCACAATCCTGAGAAAAAAAGTCTTTTTTGGACTTTATAACTCAATTCAATTCATTTATTTGTATTGCCCTTTTCACAATACATATCGTTTCAAAGCAACTCTACAGAGAATGCATGTCAACATAGCTCAGAGATTACGAGTTAATATCTTACAATTCTGAGAAAAGTCATTGTGAGATTGTGAGATGTAAACTTGCAATTGCACGAGATAAAAAGTCACAATTATCTTTTCATTTTTTTATTCTTACAAGCTTCCATAGACAATCCCAGAATGCACATGAAGAATTTCAGTGAAAAAAAAAAAAAATCTAAGATGGTATACATTTACATAAGATTGATGTAAAATACTGATGTAAAATATTTTTATAAAATATTTTATAAAATACTGGAAATGATCAATTAAAAATAGTTTAGTGTTCACACAATATTCATTTATGCTGTGTTTTTATGCCTAATAAAGGATTATGCTGTTAGCTACATGTTAACATCTAACACTATTAAAATCAATTGAGATGAGTCTCCTGTGCTATTTCACAGTTGCTGCCAATGTAGAGAATTCTGAATCTATCACTTATTAAGTCCCATAACAGGAAGCTGCCTTAGAAGACAGCTGTCTATGTGTGCAGTGGGAAGTAAGGCTGCTCATTGGTAGGCTTTGGAGGAGAGCTTTTGTTTTAGGTTTTGCACGGGTGCGTTTGCAAGTCTCTGCATACATCTTCATGACCCTTTCATTGTTTATTCCCATTTTTCCCTGCAGCTCTTCTGCACTGAGTGCTTTAATAACTGTAATGCTTCTCCTTCAGGGCAGGCACTCCTCTCTGCTCTGCACAGCTGCTATCTTAGAGCTGGTGAAAAGGGACAGACAATCTCTGCAGCTTATACTTTACAAAGATTGATGAGGCTGGGTGACATTCAATCGATTCATTTATCTGCCTAATGTGAATCCGAATATTGCACTGCAGCTGTTGCTTATGGGAGAATATGGAAGTGAGGCTAATCTTAGACAAGGGTCTTCAACCCTTTTCAGGTCAAGGACCCCTTTTGGGCTTTAATTGTTCGAGAGACTGAGCGTGAACCTCGTGTTACCTGAATCTTTAAGCTTATGCTTATAGTACCATGTTCATGTATTTACATATGTTAATAAGATGCTTAATTAGCAAGTCCATTTAAATACTCATTAATGATGTACAGATTCTTATAGATATATATAGGAATCTGTGCATAAATACTCACTGGCCACTTTATAAGGTACACCCATTCAACTGCTTGTTAACACAAATATCTAATAGCCAATCACATACCTTTAGGCATGTAAACATGGTCAAGACGATCTGCTGAAGTTCAAACTAAGCATCAGAATGGGGAAGAAAGGTGACTTTGAACGTGGCATGCTTGTTTGTGCCAGATGGGCTGTTCTGAGTATTTCAGAAACTGCTGATCTACTGGGATTTTCATGCAACCATCTCTACAGTATGTTTACTGAGAATGGTCGAAAAAGAAAAAAAAAAACAAGTGAGGGGCAGTTCTGTGGGTGAAAATGCCTTGTTGATGCCAGAGGTCAGAGGAAAATTGACAGACTGGTTTGAGCTAATAGAAAGGCAAAAGTAACTAAAATAACTGTTGCTGACCACGTCCGTCCCTTTATGACCACAGTGTACCATCTTCTGATAGCTACTTCCAGCATGATAATGCTCCATGTCACAAAGCTACAATCCTCTCAAACTGGTTTCTTGAAAATGACAATGAGTTCACTATACTCACCTGGCCTCCGCAGATCTCAATCCAATAGAGCACCTTTGGGATGTGGCGGAACGTGAGATTCACATCATGGATATGCAGCCGACATATCTGCAGCAACTGTGTGATGCTGTCAAGTCAGTTTTGACCAAAATCTCTTAGGAATGTTTCTAGCACCTTTTTGAATCTATGCCATGATGAATTAAGGCAGTTCTGAATGCAAAAGGGGGTCCAAACCGGTACTAATAAAGTGGCTGGTGATCATAGTTTCAAATACTACAGACATCAAACAAACTTTAATCTGTGGTAATCTTAAAGTGATTCAACAGCATGAATGATTGTTTTACCTTTACCAACCACAAATCAAGGCCACAAAGATATCACCCAGACATCTTACACACAAAAACAAACACTCACAGGACATTCCCACCGGTGAACATGTTTTCACCAAGTAGAACATGTTCCTGGATCAACATCCTTGTTGATCCTCGAACAACATTCCAATCAACCAATTAGAATTGAGGGATTTTTTCAGTTTATGTGAAATTTAGGCTTAGAACCAGGGTTAGGGGCTTCTACAATAGTTATCCATCATTTCCCTCTGATTTTAGTAATAATTTATGGGTAGAAATGGGTTTAGGAGTAGGGGTTAGGACTATGTTTTGGACAGGAATGTTGTTCTAGGATCATCAGGTCTTACTTGGCAAAATCACAATGACCTGTTTCCACCACAAGCCATTTCTTTCAGAAGACTTTCATAATGAAGTTCATGGCTTTGTGAATCCGGCTAGTCAAAGGCTGAAAGAGGACTGAGCAGAGGACTGTGAATCAAATGGGAATTGAAATCACTTGAGACTGAACTAGATGACTCATGCAATATTCTTTTACATTCCTTGCGTTTTCTCTCCATATCTCTCTCTCTCCATCTCTCTCTCTCCCCATCAGACGGTTTCTTTTTCCCCTCTGTTTCCTCACTGGCAGTGCAGTGGTGAGAATACTAATAACCTCTGCAGTGTTAAGCAGTCTGACTCCTGCAGTCTCTTTGTGGTAGCTACAGGATATGATCATATTTAATTGAGAAATACACACAATTATTTGAGAACATAACATAGTGGACTTCTTTTGTTCTTAAAGAAAGCTAATTACAAATACTAAAAATATAACTTACTCAATCATTAACCTTACCCGCAAAAGAAAACTATTTACATTATACTGGGACTAGCTTAAGCCTTGTCTGTGAAACTGGGGATTTAAGACTTTATTTAGTTTATTTACTTTATGAACCATTCTTTTGATGACATCCCCAATGTTGGATTTATAAGATCGATGAAAGTTCTTGGAACATTTGTAAGGCAATTGTTGTTGTCATTGTTGCAATGTAATTGTCTTTTTTTTTTTTTCTTAAATATACTGTATGTGTGATGTAATTTATAATATTGGATATTGCATCTAACAATCAATATCTACAAAAACTCAGCTGCTTGCTTATGAAGCAAGGTATCATTTTAAGATATAAAGTAAAAATTCAGTGATTTTATATCACAGTTAAGATTATCTGCTTTCTTAAACACATAAAGGCCTCATAGGACCATAATCCTTCTTTGCTAACACTCTTTATAAAATAGGATCTGCTAGAGAGCTTTTTATTGTATCACAACAGTGTACAAAGTCACTTTCCAGATCCTTCACACTCTCTGTTCCAACTCCATTCTATCAATTTAGTCCTTCACTATCTTCAAAACAAAAAAAGAAAAAAGAAACTACTGAAGACACAGCTCTGCTATAGGCACTTATCTCTCTGCTGTAGGCAGTATCTTCATAACCATCTTCAATAAGGCACATTCAATATTTCTGAAATGATCCCCTTAAAAATATTATTCTACTGTCTACAATTTGCTCATGCATTTCTGTAGAAGCTTCTGATCAACCATAATACTTTGCATTGAATTTTTTCCTTACTCATATATTTCCTTTGGATAAAATCATCTGATACATGAATAATTGTAAATTTAGAGGAATGCTATATTTTGAGTGGAGGATATAGCACTTATGTTCTTTGAAGTCCATTTCTCTTGGTTGATTTTTGATCTTTATAGCTTGTCACGAGTTTCTTTTCATTTCCTCTCCTCTTATTCTTGTTGGTTTGTGTGTCAGCTGTAGTTAGGGAGGTGGATGTGATGCCATTTGGGCAGATGGCTTTATTAGAGCTCTGTTGAGAGGGTGAGATTGAGGTGGGTTTATCTGACTCTGCCATTTAGATTAGGCTGAAATGTTGCCAAGTCTAATTGAAGCAGGGATTTGTGTAACAGAGGTACTGATGAAATGCCATGGCAAGACTTGCTAAATGGGCCTGATTTATATTGTGTCCCATCTATCCACTATGACACACACACACATTATTGTATATAATTCAACTGTAATGCTCATTTCACACATGATCCGTTCATATGCTCATTGTTAGACTCTAACAACATTAACACACAAAGTGGGCCTGTAGAGCCTGTTTTGTTTGGTATTGTTTGATAAAGTATAAGGTCTGAACATACTGTAATTTTTTCTGACAGATGCATATGTTTTGTTGTTTGCTTTGCCATGGTAGGTTAAAAATTTTAGCACAGTGTCAAATGTTATTGTTGTTCATTCGGCCTAGTAATAATCTCAGCTAGAACAGCCACAGCAGTCTTTTATGTTGACCAATGCAAGTTCCAGTACATAATATTTTCACTTTGGAAAAATGGATATTTAAAACCACAGACACTTAGTTCTTATGATGGGTTTTATTGCATTTGTGGTGATTCTAGATGAACTGAACTGGATGAACTGAATACTGTATGTATATATCATATACTAGTTAAAGGTACACTATGTAACTTTTATTTTTCAAAATTTATAAAATGAGTGAAAACATTATGAATCCATCTTCCAAACCGTGTTTTGTCTTATCCTGATTCACTGCAGTATGCCTATAAGTGTTTATACTTGCAATGTTCTAGACCGGGCGGGATGGCAGCCGCTGCGGAGTAGCCCAGTCATGTACATAAACAGAGAGAAGTAGCTACACTAGCGTACCTTTAAAGGACAATTTATTTTATATTTATATAATTTAACTTTAAAAGCTGCAATTTTGGCTGGAAATATTATACATAACAGTAATTAAAAGTACTTATTTCAGGTAATTTATGTAAATAACTTTTCTTGTGTCAAAAGTAAAAAAGAAAAAAAAAGAAACGTCATCTTGCTTTTATGAAAATGCATTCATAATGCATTCATAATACATTTATGAAACGCTTTTGTCATTAAATATTCCCTGTAATTCTCTTTTTCTTTATCTCTTTTCAGGGCCATGCTTAGATCCACTGATTTCTCCTCTCTATGCGTCCTCTTTCCATGCTTCTTCCAGATATAACTTTTTTTACTCTGCACACTTTGCCAAACTGTATGGTAAGTGCTTGTCAAGAGGTATGTGTTGCACTTTGCATTTTAAATAGGTCTGGCTGAGAATAGTGATGAGAAAGAATATTATCCTCCTATTCCCATCTTTGATTTAGCCGATACAGGATGTAACTACTATGTGATATCATTGAGCCATGAATAAAAAAAGTCAACAATAATATGAGAAATAATAAATAAATGTCACAAGATCACTTTGTTCCATTGAAACGAAATTGAATGCTGCACTTTTTAAAGTTTTTTTTTTAAAGATCCAGTATTGTGTATATTATCGTGTTGAATTATCAAAATGTTGTTATTTTATTTTATTTGTTTTGTTTTGTTTTGTTTACCTTGGTGGAGAGAAAATATTAAGAATTTTAATAATAATAATAATTGTAAGACTTTATTTGAAGTGAAAAAACACAGAAGGCATGTTCTTTCAAAAAATATTACAAATCTTTCAGGAATTTCTCTCAATTTTCCCCCAGAACAAAAAAACAAAAAGTAGATTACTTGTATTTTTATGACAATATCTGTCATTTTACATATGACCAAAATATGTAGGACTACTGACTAGCCCATGACAAGAAATCTGAAGCACCAAATATCGACATGCATATATTTTATCAGCTGAATTTTCAAATGTGTGTGTGATGATGTAGGGAGCAGCGGCTGGTCTCCTTCCCCTCGGGACAGGCAGCCATGGATGCAGATTGACTTGGGGAGGAAGTATCGTATCATGGCCATTGCTACTCAGGGTACCTTCAACTCTTATGACTGGATCACCAAATACATGCTGCTGTACGGGGATCGATTCGACACATGGACTCCATATGTCATGAAAGGAGGAAACATGGTAACAAATTATCTATGGTTTATTAGTGTTTGGAAAGCCCACCAAAAAGTATAATATGTGCTGATCAAGTTCTGATGTTTGGTTAAAGGCAGTGGTTCAGGACAGGCGTTTTTATCTAATTTGACCTTGAACATGACTCATTCAATCAGAATTTAGAGTTCAATCATTTATAAATACATTTTTGATGTAGGATTAGTTGTAGGTGAGACAAGTTGTTGATTTGTTAAATGGTGTGTAACATTCATAGAGCCTTTAATGTCAGATTTTTGTGTCTCTCAGACGTTGCCTGGCAACTGGAATTACTACCAGGTGAAGAGGAACGTCTTTCATTATGCGTTCACTGCCAAACATCTGCGCATCTATCCCATGGGCTGGAATACTGAGAGCGGAGGCAAAATTGGCCTTCGCGTAGAGCTCTACGGCTGTCCTTACGGTAACCGGCACATGACTGTTTGAGTTTTATCAGCTGCCAAGAACTTTAGGGCAATTCCACGCAAAGGTCATCTTTACCATGAAAAAAAAAAGTTTTAACCAAAAGAACAAAACCCTTTTTAAATTGTCCATTTAGGTCTGTAATATACTGTATTAATGTGCTCTAACAGAAATTTTAAGAAAATTGCCTTGTTTATCCACAATATATGTGGTAAGCAACAATGCTTAAATTAAATTTTCAACCAACCATATTTCATGCTTTCAAAAAAGGGATCAAAGACCCCATTTTTTAAACTTTATTTTAGCAGTAAGCATTGTGTAGAAAGATGGAGGCATGCCTGAGAAATAAATACACTCATTTAGTCATAACAGCACTGCCTGATGAATTTATAAGAGCTAGAATAAAGAGGTCAGGACGCTTCAGAACTCTGTCACGTCCGTAACGTTTTAAAGATTAAGTTTATGTCATATAACAATTATAAATGCAAATAACTTGAAACTTTATATGCAAAGCTAAATTATGTTTATGCTTATTAGGATCAACAATTCATTTCACTACGTTGCTCTGAACAACCATAATAAGCGTTACGGACGTGACCGTTACGGACGCTTCATATTAAATCCTATGAGTTTGCTTCTTTATATTGCTATCATCTGTTTCAGGCTTACCATATCAGAACATATCCAATAATCGCAATACTCTTTGTGCTTTGTTAGTTTTAATATGAAAAAGGTTTAACTTTCAAATTCAGTCGATTTTATAACAAAATTTAAACAATAGATGTCGCTCTTTAATAGCCTACGGCGCGTGACAGATTAGCTACTGCAGCGCCTGTAAGCGGCGGATCAGGTGCACATGAACCGATCTTCTCTTCCTCTTGCCAGAGAACGAAATATGAACATCAAAAGGTAGGCCTATATGATACAGTACAACTTATAGAAGAGCATTGTGTCTCATAGGACACTTCCCTCGAGAATTGGGATGTCGCGTTACCGGTTGGTTAAAAATGAATAGCCTAGCCTATATTGATCACAATCCGCGCGATCAAGCTGACAAAATGAAAATAATAAGATTGCAATAATTTTGACTTGAAATAAAGTTTGATCATTTTGACTCAAGACTCCGCTTTAAACTCTGAAAACTAGACGAAAAACCGTGTGGTCATTTAGACACAAAACATAAAACTGACATGATTGCGATTGGCAATAGTGTCAATCGGTTCACCTGACTGTGGGGAAAACATGCGATTTTAAACTGCTTTATGATAAACATAAATATTTGTCAATGTATTTTAGCAAGCAGTTCTGTAAGAAGGAAAATCATGGTCTCTAAATTGATTCTTGAACAACGCACATGCTGGTCAACATGAGAAATAGGTCTAATCCATAACCTTTTGCACTACAGAGTATAACGTTACATTTGTATAAAGTTTAGTAAAAACTTGATAAATTGTGGAGTCTTACCATACTGGTATCCCAGATTTCAGTATTTGGTGGTTTAAATGCTTGCTTGAGGTCTCTGTGAAAGTTTTAAAGCAGTTTTAAACCAAGTCTTTTGTGCCGCTTTCAGACCGGTCACATCCGTAACGGAAAACTGTCACATCCGTAACATTGTTTTTTCCTCATTAATGCGAACATGAAAAATTAAATAAAATTATTATTTTATGCTCTGTGGAGAGCCAACCCTTCTTCATTCAGTGGGCAGTATTACTTTTGGTTTGCTCAATGTAATTCACAGAATTCTTAAAAAATATGTTGTCACCCAAATCTTAGTGACTTTTTTTGTCACGTCCGTAACGCTGTATATTTCCCTCATCTAAAATATAAAACAGTTGAATAGACTGACATTTTTCTAATGTCTGGACTCCTTTAGTAAGGGATTATGAATATATAAATAGACGGTTCAATATGTTACTATTAAATGCATTCTTTGAGCGTTTATATTTCAAGTTTTGACTCCAAATGTCACGTCCATAACGCTGGAATTGCCCTTTAGCATATCATGATACAGAAAATCTCCTCAGTGCCTTGTAATGTGAACCGGTCCTTTGAGTTGCACAGCAGAAATTCATTTTTTAATCAGTATTTTTGTCTTGTTTTCAGTAAATATATCTCAACGCCCTACATGCACTTGAGAAGGAAATTGGCTTGCGATAAGTTGTTTTCAGAAAAAAATGTTTACAACAAGGAACAGTTTCCCTCTAAATGAAGTGAAAGTTATTTTTTTCATACTGCAAGACTTAATATATCATTTTTCTTCTCAAGTACTCATCTTGTTTCAAGGATTTTTAAATATTAATACTGAAAACCAAAAGAAAAATTCTGTGTATAAAATGTATTTTGCAGTTTTCCATCATTTAAATGTTAATACATTGCAAAAAATACCAATATTTTTTTCAGATACAACATCAAGCACAAACACATACTGCCTGTAAAACGGATGTGTAAATTCAGTAACTATGAACACTGTAATGTGCTGATTTGTGCAAGAAAAGAAGCAATGTGTACCTCTTGATGACCTGGGCATCAATGTAGGCCAAAGTCAACTTCTTCTGTTCTGCTTGTATATTTTGTGTTTAATTTCTAGCATAAATAGAATTTTGTAATACAGTTTTTAACAATCCTCTCCATACTCTTGACCTTTGACCTTAACAGATTCATATGTGATGCAGTTTGAGGGGGATGACATGGTGGCATACTCATTCCCACGAGGCAGGATGAGGACACTTCAGGACCATTACGCTTTGAATTTTAAGACCTTGGAGAAGGATGGTATTCTCCTGCACAGTGAGGGTCTGCAGGGAGACTCTGTCACTCTGGAACTAAAGACTGGACGCCTCTACTTACACATCAGCCTGGGTAATGATGACAAGATCTATCTATCTATCTATCTATCTATCTATCTATCTATCTATCTATCTATCTATCTATCTATCTATCTATCTATCTATCTATCTATCTATCTATCTATCGTTCCATCTATCTATCATTCTATCGTTATATCTATGTATCTATTTATCTATGTATCGTTCCATATATCGTTCCATCTATCATTCTATCGTTCTATCTATGTTTTATCTATCTATCTATCTATCTATCTATCTATCTATCTATCTATCTATCTATCTATCTATCTATCTATCTATCTATCTATCTATCTATCTATCTATCTATCTATCTATCTATCTATCTATCATTCCATATATCTATCATTATATCATTCTATCTATCTATGTATTTATCTATCGATCCATCATTCCATATATCGTTCCATCTATCATTCTATCATTCTATCTATCTATGTATTTATCTATCATTCCATCGTTCCATATATCGTATCGTAATCATGAGGACATGTATTCATGATCTTTTTAAGGGAGCAGCACAGTCCATAACACCAATGGGATGACCACAATGATGCTGGGAAACCTGCTGGACACACAGCACTGGCACTACGTCACCATCAGGCGTTACGGGCGAGAGGTTAACTTTACCCTGGATGGACAGACTGAGACTGCTGTCCTTAACGGAGAGTTCAAGTACCTTGATCTGGACAAACAGGTGACATGTTGGATCAAACGCATGAACTATAATGCACACTGTAACACTCTTCACTGATAAATTACATATAACTCACTTTTTTACAGAACAAAGAATTAAATAGAAAAATAATCAGTGAATCACCAAATGGAGTAAAATAAATGATGTTTTATTAACAAAGTTTGGGAGAAACACATTCAAACGGTCTTTATAATCAGCTCGAGAGGAGGAATATATACACAGACGAGAGCCGATTCGCCTATAGTTACTTCGACAGTTTTCTGCATCCCTCCGGCATCCCGCTCCTCACTCTCAGCTGGGGATACAGGGAGAACTCTGGGTTTGGGCTAAATTCCAAGCTCGGAGCCCTTGATCCCCTTGGACAGCACACCAAATACGCTTATTATATATATGTTTTTTACTCTATTCATTTGTAAGTGTGAACTCATGAAAACCACTGCCACAGGTAATCAGAAAATATTTATTTATTTATTTGTTAAAGTCTCATCGTAGATTCAAATCTATAAATCAAAATGTATTGCATTTATGAAGAAAAGGTTCAGCACCTAAGGCTCAATCGCTTTTGCCTCAATGGTGTTCAGTGTCTTTGGGTGGATTAGGACTGTTTGTGATTTGGTCTTAGTGATTTAGGAGTCCTCTTGACTACTCCTAACGTTTCACAGATTTAGGAGCTTGTTTTAGTGCTAAAGTGCTTTGTGAAATAGTCTTAGAGCAAAAATTTAGGACTCCTAAAATTAGGACTGACACACCCATTATTTTTAAGAATTTCTCCTAAATCGGCAAGTTAGGAGCTACTTTTAGCCTTAAGATGTTTTATGAATACGGCCCCTGATTATTTGTAAGTGTGAACTCGTGAATCACTATTAAGTAATTAAGCAGGCATCACAAACACTACTCCTGTCTGCCATTGGTCAGACAATCAGATAGTCCCGCCCCAAACCCATGCCATTGGTGAATGTTTCCTGCATCCTGATGATAACAATTATCCATTTCTCTTTAGATTTATGTTGGTGGTGTGATTGAGAAAGACACGCCCCACCTGCCTGGTAAGGTTAACTTCCGTGGCTGCATGGAGAACGTCTTTATCAATGGAATCAATGTCATCTACAAGACACAGTACCAGGAGCCTGAAATTCGACTAGCTCTTAAAAAGGTATGTAGAGTTTTCCTAAACTCACACAACCTAAAGCAAGTGTGTAATGTTGGATGAACTTATAATCTCATTTGGATATCCATTGTATTGCAAAATATTTTAGATATTATTTGCATATTTCCATATTCTCATCTGTCCTTTTTCAGAAAAAGATGCATTATACCTGCCGTGACCTCCTCTGGAAGCCCATGACCTTTGCAGGGCCCAACAATTACCTGCAGCTGCCTGGGTTCTTCCGGAAGAACCGTCTAGCGGTAAAGTTTAAGTTCCGCTCATGGGACTACACAGGGTTACTGCTGTTCACCAGGTTTGCAGATGATTTGGGCTCTCTGGAGCTTGGCCTCAGTGAAGGACAGGTGAACGTCACTCTCATGCAGCCTGGAAACAAGAGATTACGCTTTGCTGCAGGTACAGTATGATTGAGGTTTGTGTCCGTAACATTAGTTATGACATTTTGAACTCCATTTCTATAAGAGAGGACTGAATGGAACATCTATAGACCAAAAGTTTAGCAGGACCAAAACTGGTCTGGTCTAAGATTATATACAGTAAATATTTAACTATTTATTTTTCGTGTTTAAGGGTACCGTCTCAATGACGGCTTCTGGCACACAGTAGACCTGACCGCCAAAGACAACTTACTAACTATCACTATAGATGAAGATGAGAGCTCACCACTGAAGATCACCAACCCCTTCACGGTTCGCACAGGAGACCGCTACTTCTTCGGGGGTAAGTAACAAATCACTGAATATAAGGAGGATTAGTCTGTTATGATTAAGTGCCTCAGGACTAAAACCGAGTGCCAATCTTCTCTAAAACTGCCTCAGAAATGTCTGTAAATCAATGTTAACGTAAACAAGAATGCTTAAAAAAAATATGCATGTTACATATACATAAATATGCACATCTAATGCCATAAATGCTGCCTTAATGTTCAAAATATATGCTAAAATGAGAATGTGATGTTTATTGCCTTATAGTTGCATAGAAGATAATTAAATGAATATTTCATATTTTGCAGGTTGTCCTAAGACCAATAACACGGCTCGCTGCGTGACCAAGCTGTCTCGCTTCCACGGCTGCATGCAGCAGATCTTTATAGATGATGAGCCGGTGGATATAGATGTCATGCTGCAGAGAAAATGGGGCAGATATGCCGAAATCCTGCTGGGCACCTGCGGAATCACTGATAGGTGTGTATGTGTGTGTGTGTGTGTGTTTGTGTGAGAAAGAGAGGGGTTTGTGTGTGTGTGCAACTCGAGTTTGTGTGTGGGGGTTTTGCCAACACTGAAGGTCCAAATGTCCTCACAATGATAGTACCCAAGCAAACAGTCCTCATCAGGAAAACTGCTTAATAAACTCAAAAGTATGTATTTCAAAAATGAAAATGTGGAAGTAGATTAAACATATGAGCTCACTCTATAAAAACAATAGATACAAAACCTTTGTGTGTTGGATACACATTTAGTGTTCATTTCTTACCTCAAAGTCTAATGTCATAGTCTGCAATGGCATTTAGGATGAAAAATGCACTGCAATATTGTTTTCCAGTAAAAATATATAAATTTCTTTTAGCAAAATGACTTAAGATGTTAAGTCTTGTTTTCTAAAAAAAAAAAAAACTTTTGCAGTGTGTCTGTTACTGTAAAAAAAAAATGTAATTATCAATAATATAACATGAATATATAATCATAAATGCTCATAAAGGACACACAAAGTGTTGCAAAGGAGAAAAACTAAATGCCCAATGTTGAGATTTGTATTATTAGTGCACTACAAGTGTCAGCCTTTTCTTTTTTTTCAGGTGCACTCCAAACCCATGTGAACATGAAGGCAGGTGTATTCAGTCCTGGAATGACTTCTTGTGTGTGTGTAACAACACAGGCTACAAGGGGGAGGTTTGTCATAACTGTGAGTGTCCTTAACCAAGGAGATTCCTCTATATTGACTTTTTTGTTGGTGAAATATGAGAATCGCTCTTTTTTAAGTCTCTCTCTGTCTCTGTCTCTCTCTCCCCATCCATCCCAGCTGTCTATAGGGAGTCATGTGAGGCCTACAGACTGAATGGGAAGTACTGGTCAGGAAACTACACCATAGATCCAGATCTGAGCGGACCACTGAAGCCTTTCACAGTCTACTGCAATATGTGTATGTATGAAGTAGAAGAGATTGACATGTTGAAAGCAATTTTGAAGGATTTTACATGATTTTGGTGAGTTAAGATTGATCACATCACATTTTAGTGCAAAAATCATGGACCGTCATTGAGCACAACCGCATGAAAAGCACCAAGGTGAGTGGCTCCACTGTGGATCGACCTTATATTGGGGACGTCCAGTATGTAAACGCATCCTGGGATGAAGTCACTGCCCTAGCAAACACCTCCTTATACTGCGAACAGTGGATTGAGTTCTCATGCTACAAGTCACGCCTCCTCAATACTCCACGTAAGTTTTCACAATGATTGGTGAAATTCATAAT